>NW_020664420.1:61078242-61101610 GCF_002925995.2 Terrapene triunguis | reverse complement strand
GGGGGGGGTGGGGTGGCCGGAGGCTTTTTTGCATGGGGCGGCAAAAAAGCCAGAGCCGGCCCTGCCTGATCCGAAAGAAAGCAATCCTCACTTTCATTTATTAGTAAGTCAGTCCTTCAAATTCATCAGGACTAAAGTCACAACTTTTTAAAAAAAACAAGAAGGCAGTTTGAACAGCAGCCTTGATGAATACTTTATTGCCCGTGTCTGGGACAATTTTGAATCAATTTCTACTTGTGAAAGTGAGACGGATTAGCACTTGTAAGCATCAGGCACAGGGAAGTGTAATGGGTGAGAAGGGGGCAAGCAGGGAAGGAGACGGGATGCTCAGGCAATATTCTGTATAATTATACACTCCCCTTCTTCCTGCTCCTCAGCTTAACTCTTTGCTGAAGCACAGGCCAGAGTTCTGTTTTTTCCAGATTTTTCAAAAAGTATTACTGTCACAAGGCTGGTGCACCCCATCACCCCTTGGGGGAGGGGGAGAGGTAGGTTGCAGCCGTGGGGCTGCCCCTGGTCTCAGGGCGGTGTGACTCCATGGCCTTAGTCAGTAGCCCAGGCTATCAAGGCAGTATGGCCTAGTGGCCAGAATCCCTAGTGCAGCCCTTGCTATCAAGGCGGTGCAACCTAACAGCCAGGGTCAATACTCCAGCCCTTGCAGTCGGGCAGGGCAGCCTAAGGGCCAGAGTCCATACTACCGCCCTTGCTGTCAGGGCAGTGTAGCCTAACGGCCAGAGTCAGTGGTACAGCCCCTGCTCACAGGGCAGTGTGACCTAGTGGCCAGAGTCAATATTACAGCCCTTGTGGTCAGGGCAGTGCGGCCTGATGGCCAGAGTCAATACTATCGGTGAGCTGGGCCACCACCCCAGGGTGCGTGGTGGCCAGGATAGGGGGACCCGGACCCATCCTCTCCACTAGGTCCCAACTTAGGGCCCTGTCAGTGGCAGGGTTACCCGCCACCAGCTCGGCGGGGGTCCTACAGAAACATGCCGAGTTTTGGTCCGGTTCTGTAACCGTTTTCCCGCAAAGTTTCCCTGGGTCACTTCCTACCCGAGTCTCTGGAGTTCGCCATCTCTGGGACTCTCCGGTCTCTCCACTCTCTGCGACGTCACAAGCCTGTGTATGGGGGCTGTCTCCGGCTGGCTGGCTGCCACACCTTGGAGTGCAGGTAGTCCTCTCCCAGGAGCTATCCACGCACCTCCTTCCCTGCCAGCTGTCAGCCCAGACTGAGCTGCTCTGCTGCCTTTTATATCCTGGCTCCAGCTGGAGCATGCCCAGCAGAGCTGGGGTGGGGCAGGGCCTCCCCAGCCAAGAGGGAAGGGTTAACCCCAGTCATTCCAGTGCAGGGCTGATACACCCCATCACAATTATACAGATTTAAACATCAGGCCTATTGTATGCAAAACCCTGATAAGTGGATGTCAATAATTCACAGTCAATTTCAAAGAGAGCACCATATTTAAGGCACACAAAGCACATTGTAACTAGTAGAAAAACACTACAAAGAGAATTTGGAATAACTTTTAAACAAAAGCTATTCAACAATAAATCTACTGGTGTTTCAAATATAAACTCTCCCTTTTGTTTCTGTTACAAATATTCCAATATGAGGTTTCAACATAACATTTTCTATACTTTAGTGCACACATCAAAACACATTCCCCTCTGATCTTCTCTCAGAGATGATTTCTCAGTCTTTATGGCATGACCATAGGGGGCATGTGTCACCTGCACTCTTCAGAGCTTGAGAAATGGCAGCATCTCAAGTCCTTTCAAACACAGCCAAACCCTGTCAGCAACAAATAGTCTGAGGATTGCCGCAGCTAGCAACATTCCAGCCCTTGGGTTAATAGCTGACTGCTCCTCTCAGTTGCTGGTGAAATAGAAGTCTGTAGCCTGGATCCAAGGGTGGGTTCAGCATATAAAACACCCACTCCCTAGATCTCTACATGGCTCTTGCTCTCTAGAGCACCATCTTCTCCCCATAAGTCCAGCTCAGTCAGGTATAAATTCACAAACCCTCACTTCACTAAGTACTACTCCATTCTCTCTCTGTAACAGAGACAGAATCCCAGGTTAGAGCCGTTAGCCGATGGCTAAAGGCAAGTACCACAAGCTCTGTGGTTTCTAGGGTTGACAAATGCTCCCTTGCCTAGCTCTCCTGTTAGCTCCATAAAAAAAACATCACTGTGGACCAAATGTTATCCTAGTAGAGGGCTTCCCTAGTAAATAAAGTTAGAAGAGCACTGACCTGTATCCAAAGTGGTACAGGAATTGGGACCCAGCCCTCACAGTAGACATCTCTTGATCTTGCATCAATCAGCAGCTGAGTACATGCCACTGAATTTATAAGCTGCCCGCATTGTGCTCTGATTGGTTTCACTCTCAGTTGATGACTAGGGTATGACCAGCCAGTTCTGAGGCTGTATTGCCAACAAAGAGCCTCAGAACAGCTTCAGAGCATGTCTAGTAACTACCTGTAACAGGGAAATATGCCCCATTAATAGCCCTGGTGGGGGAACAGGGAGCCTGCCCCAGAAAAAAGCCCAGCAAGCAGGTGCTGGGTATCAACTGATCAACACCTCATGATTGGACCACTCTCCAAGTTAGACGATATGAAGGAGAACTCAGCTCCATGAGTGAAGAGGAAATCAGGAGAAAGGATACGCTCTGATAACCAGAACAGGCAGGCCAGCCCTGTGGATGCCCCCCGCCCATGTTCTATCTCCTCTCGGGGTTGGAAAGAGCCCTACCCAGTAACTACTGGAGACCAGACGACCCTAGTCTGAACCCCTGTCCAAAGAGACATTTGTGTTGTTTTTTGCACACCTTTATTTCATTGTTTATGAAGACAATAAACAGAGCTGTGGACAAAGGGCCAGCAAACTAATCTGGTCATGGCTGATTGTCTATCCCCAGCTGGTGACTAGGTCCACCAGTGTACACTGTCACGCTTGTTTTGGATGTTTCTGAGTCCTTCTAGCTGAGTTGCCTTGCTCCATTCTTTGCAAGTGGGCAGAGACAGACTACCCAACTAACATCCATGTTTCCTCTCCTCCCCAGGAGAAACAAAGTCAAATGCTGCAGTATAAAGCATGAGAGTTACATGAGCACTGCATTAGCTATTCTTCACAACAAAGCAAATACAGGCGCTCTTTACCCACAACATCCCTGCTGTTGTAATCCTGGATCTCTCCTGAATGTAGACAGCCATTCCTGCTGTCATGCCATTGCAGCATTTTGGACTAGGATAAAACCATCAAACTCAATATACCAGATTCAAACCACATAAAATAAAATTCTACTCACCCCTACTGGCTCAGGCATAATGGGAAGCTTAAGTCTCAAGCTTAACATACAAGGGACATGTCTGGTAAATATAGAAGAAAGGAACTATAGACTAAGCACAATTACTTTATCTTGTAGGCTGGTCATTGAATATATGATTATCACAAGTTGATTTTCCTGTTGGTAATTTTAACAATCAATAGTTCTGAAAACGAGGAATGTTTCACACCACTTTACTGAAACACAGTTTGTCATTAGCCAAACTGTATCAGGGTTAAGAAAGCTGACAACAAAAACATGCCATGTACAATAATTGCATCAGGTCACAGAACAGCAGTACAGTTGTACTAATTGATGGTTAAATGTTTAGCACGGTAGATCTGTCAATTGAAAGTACATAAGGGAAGACTTTCCACTGTATGTGTTGGAAATTTCATTTGCTCTAAAATAAAACATCTTTTGGAGTTTGCTTTTCTGCAAAAGAACATTAGGAGCACGAGGGATATGCCATATCACCTCTCGGATGCCACTCTTACTACATCTATTTCAGGACCTTCTATATACCTAATACAAATTTATCAGCCAAAGTGCTCATTACAAACAAACTATTTAGTTGGTCCCTTGCTCCTTGTCTTGGCATGGGCTGGGAGTGCTTTGAAAACAGAATGCTTAGCACTTAGAAGAGGAGAACCTCCCACTGCAGTACAGTAATCCCTCTGGCTAGCTTAGGAACAGCATTAATTGGCTCAGGAGATCCAGCCCTACTCATTTGGTAGGACATTTTCCATGACATGCGGCCTTTGATGATAGCTGAGCAATGGGGAAATGAACGATCGTTGCTGTTCACAGAATGAAGAAGGGGAAAAAACATACAAAAAGCCAACTCCATTTTGGAAGAAATAAATCTGAAGATAAAGATGAAAAGGAAATGGCTGAGACATGCAAAATCTTATGCTCTGTTTTGAAGTTAAACTACTATGAAGACATAATGAGCAGAATTAAGGCTGGACAGTCACCCTTCACTTTGTATTTCAGGCTATCATATTTTTCCTTTGTGTCCCAGCTTGAACATGGGACACAGATGGGCTTTAGTATTCAGTTTCCTTGTTTAAAATGATAAATCCTTTCTATCAGCTATGCGCAGTGGGGAAAGTAACTGAAATACTTTCCTCATGGATTGTATTTTCCTAAATGCTCAATTACTGAGGGACAATCTACACTCATTCCTATATTTGCTTTCTACAACCAACTCTCTGTATAACTTTTCATGAGTGATGTATCCGAGTATTCGGATTCTAATATCTAAACTGTATTGTTAAATTTATTCACCTTAATTTGGGTTATTGCTGATCATGTGTATCTTATGACTTTTTAAAACAAACTTTGTATTGTGGATAACCTACGCACTATACCCAGATATACAGACACTCTTTTCTTAACCTGTGTACTATATACTTTTTTTTTTTAACATTAGCTTTAATAAAATTTTTAATTCAGTTTCCTTGTTTAAAGTGATAAATCCTTTCTATCAGCTATGCACAGACACATTTCAGTAGATTTCAAAATGGTCTTAAACACACAGTGTATGGCATCATCGGGAAAAGGCCTAGAAAAGATTGTGAGGCTTGGAAGAAAGAATGGAGGATGGTCTTAACCTACTCTTTTGGGGATCAATCCTGCAAGATGCTCAGGGTCCTGGTCCAGATCCAGCAAAACATTTAAACACATCCCTAACTTTAGTCCCATTGAATTCAGCTGGAAGGAAGCCATAGGTTTGAAGACTCTTATAACTTATACCAGAGGATCCAATAAAAAGATCTGGTGTCTCTCTGTGGGTGTCAGTATATAGGTAGGTATTTTTAACATGCCCATGACTGTGGTATCTGAGTATAGCATGTGTGTGGTGATAAGAAGGGGGAGGTCTATGTGTGGGTACATGTACTGGTGTGTGCCTCTGGGTGAGTACATATGTCTATGTGCATGTACAGAGTATAGTTTTGCACACAGGAGTGTTTATGTGTTTTAACACCCTTCCCCCCCCCCCAAAGATATTCAGAAAGCTTACACAAAACTACTACAATTCATTAAAATTAATACAGATATGTATAGTTTTTGAGAAATCCAAAAATGTACTAAGTTTTCCCAACTCTGCTTTCTCTAAAGATACATAAATAGCATGTACTCAATAAACTAGTGACATCAAATAAGCTTGGCATTAGGAGGCCTTTTAAAACCCAATGTACCCAGCTTAACAGAATGGAAGATCCCCTGCCTTGCTGGCTGCATGGAAGACATTAGTGATGCAGCCAGCTTCAAGCACATATTCATTTGCAGTTTTCAACCCTGAAGGAAAATTGCCAGCCAGATGCTGTGTTTCTCTGAACAAGAGAATTGCTTGTTTATATGGTAGCATCCAAATGTAAAGAAAAGAGAAGTAATTTTCATATTCCTTACTCAATATCAACTTTAATTAAAATTGATACATATTTAAATTAGGTAGCTCTTCTTTGATCATAAGCTCTCATTTCCAAAGAGAGAAGAGTGCACATTCCAGCCCTGATGCCCTAATTAAAGGTGATAGCCTGAATTAGCATCCAGCTACTTACTATGTGCATCACATCTCTGGCCAAAATCTCTCGCGCGCTCGCTCTCTCTTTTTAAAAACAGTTTCGTATTCTCACAAAACTAAAGAATAGCATCAGTGATAGACCGGCGTTTCTTTCTACTCCAAGACAACATGGGAAAAAGTGATAACGACAATACAGAAAACTTTTGCTGGGTATGGATGGTTGTAATCATTTTTAAACACCAAGTACTGAAGCTCACTCACTCAACAGCAGCCAGCCAAATTGTTATAAAGCACATTAGTGGGACTTTTACTTAGCTGTCTCCAGCATCAGATCACTCTCCCAGATCCTGGTGACCCTTACGGAAATCTTCAAAAAAAAACAAACAATCTGACTGTCTGCCTTCTGTTCTACTGCCTTTTGAGACAACTGTTCCCCAGACCTGAAAAAAGTCTAATGTGAATGCTGCCCCTACCTACCCCTTCATTGCAGCAAATGGAGAATATGCTCTTGCTCCTGCTACAGGCACTTTGGCTGTATCTACGCTAATTTTTGTAGGTAGCTCTCCTGTCACTGTTTCCGCACCTATGCAGGTGCACTGGACTTGGCATTGGTGGGAGTGCTAGTGGAGACCTGCTGCCAATGTTGATACCTTCATGCTGTAGTAGTAGGATTTAATGTTTGTATTTTGTATAATTTAAAATAGAAAATAAAGGATAATAATGTACCATGCATTAAATGTGTTGATGTATGATTTGACCATATCCTGCCAGCCACCCTTTCCGAAAGCAGAAAGGAATGGCTTAATGGGCCATTGGTAAAGATGCATCAGCCAGAATCTTGTGTCTGGAGCTGATTTCAAGGCAGTAAAAGACCTTTAGGGTGACCACTTTGTTGTAGGATTAGCATTTTAAAATAAGTAAAAAGAATGCAATAATTGTTTTTTTCGTGCATTGCAATTTGATGTTCCTGCTGAAATGCTTTGTGTAAATCAACCTGTTTTATGTGTGAATAAGGAATCTGTGTGTTAAAAAAATAAGTGTGAAGGCCATCACCAGACCAGATGTTCTAGGGAGGAATCAAGGACAGACGTAAAGGTGCCAGGAAGATTAAAACACGCCCCTATTGAGATGTCAAAGAAGGGCAGATTGACAACTCTAAAAGATGTGGCAGGCACCCATCAATGGGGACAAAATAGCTGTAATCAAAACCAGCATGGGGTAACTCCCTAAAAAACTAATAAAAAAACAAAATAAAAAATAAAAAGAACAATCTAAAAAAACAAGCATTTGTCAAACGGCAATTGATTACAGCATGACGGTGCAAAACTCATTGGTCCCAACGAAGGAAGATCACTATATAAACAGGGTGCTTTGCCATGAAACTTTGGGTTCGTCCTGCCAAGACTTCCCCGGAGCTTTGTGTCGCGACCGACAGAACCCGACTCCTCTCTACTGGTGATCAACGTAGCTGGCCACTAGATTGATCCGGACTCTGGACTGGTAACTATAACATCGACTGGCGTGTGTGTGATTGAATGCATATGCTTATTGTTGTATCTCCAATAAACGCGGCATATTGCCTTTTCCCCTGAAAAAGATCCTGGGTGTTTCTTATAAGCATAACAATGCTGCCCAATCCTAGAGCAGATTTAGATGACGCAGTAGTAAAAATATAAAAATTTACAACATTGTGATTCCAGAAATCTACTGACTTTCTTTTCAAAGCATATCGCTGATAAAACCACATAGTGGTAAGAACTCTTAAAATATATTGATTGCCTCATTTATCCTCTGGATACAGGCATGAAAACTACACTATTCTCTCACATGTAGAGGTGATCCCTCCAGGTCTAAGTTGAGACACATTGGCAGGGCAGTATGGATGAGTTTGAACTGCTAATAATCATGCTGTATCTACTGCATAAAGGACTTCAACCTCCAATACTCTAGATCTGGCAAATAACACGAGTACTAACCTCACAAAAGAAACTTAAGAAGAAATAGTTACAGTATCCCAAATCTGAAAATGCAAGTGGAAAGGAGATATTTCTCACATTGGCAGCTCATGAAAAGGAAAGATTGGAAGAACATACTTGTGTCTGACTTTGAACCACTACCTGAGATAACTGGTTAATATCTACTCAATGAATTAAAGAAAGCATGCTGCAAAATTAAAGTCGCATTTGTGTCTGCTATAGCTTCTTTCAAATACAAAGCAACTTAATAAATAATGGAACAACAATTTTATTCTAACAGCCAGTTCATTAGAAGACATTTTTTGCTTTTCAAATCTTTCTCAGAACAATGGGTTGAAAGTTTTGTTTTTAGTTTCTTACTTGACTCAGTGTCAGCCTTACAGGATTTAAGGTTTTGGAAGTGATTCACCATCACACAATGTATTTTTAATTGGTATTCTGTAAGAAATAAATATAATAATGTAATGGACTGAATAATGTGTGTGCATACGCAAATGTACGAATCAGAATAATGTGCCACAGGAGCCATAATTCTAATAGCGAGAAGAGATTTTCCATTAGCTCAAGAAGTCTATGGAGCAGAAAGATCTGAATTCCAGCCTCAATTTTACAGCATAGTGGCAACCAGGAAGCACTAGGTAGTGATATATTTGTTCAAAGATCTACCAAAAGTGACATGCTGGTACTACTTCTTGTAGATTTAATTTGATCTAGTATTAAAAAACAAAACAACCCAACCTCTGTGATATATTGTGTCCCACATAAACCGTATGCAGCCCCTAATGAAATAAGACAGGTTGCACAGGATGTAAATTAGGACAGAAATCAGTTCCTTAGGCACGAAAGTTATGTAATATCTGGGACTCTTGGTGTGAAGAAGTATGGAAACCTTATTGCATTATCTTTTAACTGCATTAAACAGTTTAAGAACGCATGTTAACGAGGGCAGAATTGGAAAAGTCTGAGATGAACTTAAGCATGTGTTCCTGATAGGAAATCCATTATATTACACTGACAATATTTCATCACACCATATTAATGTTAATTTTGCTGATCAAATTGCTAATATGACAAATCTGCAGTTGTATTAGCAATTTTTCATCCTATCATATTAGCATTATATAAGAAATCCACTGATGCAGCAAGACTTTAAAAATGTATTAGCAAAAAAAAAGACTAATTATAAAATTATATGATGAAAGATTGCTAATTCAATGCAGTGAGCTCATCCAGATGAAATTTTGGCACAGACTCTCTCAACGTTTCCCAAGGTAGTGTCCATCCTGCTTGCGATGCAGGAATTCATAAAGCTCAACAGTGCAACAGATAAAGTGTCTAATTAAAAATTATTGGAGTGGATAGATCTTGAACAACAATATGCCATCTATGCACAAAAAGGCAGCCACATTTCTGGCTTGGATTTATCGTCACTGAGAGTCACCCAGGGGGGGAGGAGGGGTTAGCACCACTGTCCTACTCTGGAGGTTTCCACCAGGGAAGGACAACTTTAACCTGCAGACGAGGCTCCATAGAAGCTTTGTCAGCAGAGGGAGCCCAAAGAGATGCATTGAATCACCACTTTGGCCAGGCCTCTTCTTCAGATAATGCTGCCCAATTCTGGAATTTACACTGCAGAACAGGGATTGAAGGCATCTCGTGTTACCATAACCCCACTGCAGAGTGTCTTCCCACCTATTGGGTCCTCTATAACATGGTTTCTGATGGCAGATGCTGACAAAACCCAGAGCTATATCAAGCACTGTCTGTATTCAAATGGTTTTGAGTGCTCTAGTCCGTCTCTCATATGTATCTTCAAAGTGACCTCACTCACGACTAATGTTTCAAGTAACCTGCAAAACACCGTTTCTTTGTCAAACTTCATTTCATTCAAATTTATCTTGGCTGAAAATTGACACTAAAGATACTTTGTCTTTTTGAGCCTTTTCCTTTGGGAACTGGAGGTCTGATGATGGATAATTCTTGCTGAAGGTTTTATGGCAGAATTTCACAAAGCAAATATTTCCCCCCTTATTTTATATAGCCCTGTCAAACAGAAATGCTGAGCCATTTAATTATAGACGCTGTCTGCAACAGTTACAGGTCTGAATATTTTGGCTACTGGGATTTGAAGGGAAAAAAATGCATTTGAATCACAAAACTACATGTCAAGAGAACTAAAAGAAGGAAGCTAGTAAATAGCCTGACTAGCTCAGCAACTGATATAACAGTTCTGCAACAACAGTTTAATGTCTCCATGTGGGAGCCATTAGCTCTTCTACATATAAATATTCATATTGTATATTTATGACATGCCACTGAGAGAAGAAAGTCAAGAACAGTAGCAGTGTTGGGCCTATTATATAAAAGGTTAAGCATCTCGAGGAAACATCATTGTAGCTCACAAATTAGTCCCCAAATAGAAATTTTTAAAAAAATCCTTAAGAACATGATACTGCGACTTCCTAAACCAAGTGTGGATAACTGAAATGACAGCTTCACTTCTCACACACAATGGAACTTTCCACCACAAGGATAAAGCTTGTCTGTGCAGGAGACAGAGCTATCTCAGGGGCTGGCGTGAGACTGTTGAATAAACTCCCACAGGAACTGAGACCATCACAGACCTCACCACCTTCTGCTCCACATGCAAGGCGCACTTCTCTAACCTTGCCTTCTCTAACAAATACAGAGAAGTGTGTACATTAAAAAAAAAAAAAGCCAACAGCAATGACCCAAAACTAAAACTCTGTTACACACAAAAGTCACCCTTGGGAAGAAGATGAGAAAAGAATGAACCACATGTGATTGGTGTTAGTCAAGTTGCTTAAGGAACTACTGGAAAGTGCTCACATACTAAGGTGATGAGGGTTGTTTAAGAACCTATATAGAATAGAATGGCAAGATTTGCTTTAACATTTCTCCCTCAAACTCAGAGATAAAGGGAAACCTATTACTGTGCATGACTGCACTGACTTTCATTCCACAGTATTTTAAAAACTCTAATACATCATTAAAATGTACCAGCTCACCTCTATCTTTAATCCTTACCTATACACATGGTCGTTAATCCTCACAATAATCTTCAACACCTTCTGAATCAATAATTAAACAAATATAGAAAAAGGACACTCACTTTGTTCCTTTTTCCTACATACTTTTAATGATACCTTCCCAAACTATTTTTTGGCAGTGAAAATGCATAACAAGGTGAAGTGTAAGAATATGTTGTTTTAACATAATTTTAAAGTTAATTTACTGCTGAGGAAAGGTGCTGGAATGATCCTCCTAGAGATTAAAATGTTCTAGTCCTAGAACACCGCCAACAGCAGTAGTTCAAATCCTTGCCTGCAAGTATGCATCTTCCATAACTAATAGGTACCACTTCTACAAGGGAAAGGGCAGTTCATTCTCCATTGCCCATTCAATCTTTGACCTTTCTGCTGACATTACCAGCAAAGGTGCCAATTATTGCTACTTTTGGTAGGTTTTGCGTAATGGACAAGAACATAAGAACGGCCATACTGGGTCAGAACAATGGTTCATCTAGCCCAGTATCCTGTCTTCTGTGACCAATGCCAGGTCCTTCAGAGGGAATGAACAGAACAGGCAATCATCAAGTGATCCATCCCATTGTCCACAATTTAAAAACTGTATTGTACAATGGACCTGTAGGATAAATTTGTAATTAGCATGTTAAAAGGTCTATGCTTCCATCAAGTAGTGGGATATGCTAATTAGATTGCCCCAGAGAGAAAATGACATTTTATACAATGTTTTTTCTTATTTTGGGACACTGGAGAGGGCTCCCAGAATTGGCCGAAACTGTTATGGTTTTGTTTTTCATCTGCCTTAACATCAAACGTAAACTTCAGGAGAAATGATAAACTGTGTTCAGAGAGAAAGAGAAGGAGAGTGTGAAAACTAATGACTAGATTGTCCCTGGCTTTATCACTGGTCCCTGGAGTTGTTGTGGGGACAAAAGGATGCATGAGCCTCATAAGAAAGGGACAGAGGACATTGAAGTCCCTGTCCCTAACAAAACTCCCCTGCCACTCTCAGGGTTACAAACCACCCCAGAAGTGGTGGGAAAGGGTGGGAAGAAAGAAGAGCCATAGCAGTGGGCCCCTTCTCCTCACCAGCCAGTAGAGCTCAGAGGGAAGTCTGCTACACCATTCCAAAGGGGGCTCCCCTGCACTATGGAGAGCTCCGGATGATGAGGTGACATGGAATATTGCCCATTATTTTTACGGAGTACACACTCTGGCCCTAAACTTGTGAATTTGGGAGATGGAATTATTAACAGGGAAATGCAGTTGTATTTTCTCTATAGCAAAACCAGATGCTAATGCACAGTTTGACTCCTAATGTCAGAAAGTTTATATGCAGGAGATCAAAACCACCTTCCCTGTAATTATAGTAATGGGATTATTTCAGCACACAAAGACTATTTCAAGAGGGTCGTGTACCACCACTCAGCAGAAAGATTTCCCTGCCATGTGAAGACAAAGGTAGAATCGACAAGATAACTTCAAGGTTAGTGCCAATCCAGAGATGCCTAAATGAATAGTGTGGAAAGAAAGCATGATATGAATTTACAGTCCTTTTGATTTGTGTTCTCTTTGTTCTGTAAGATGACAATAATACTTCCTGTTGTTTAAGCTAAACATACTTGGTGACCTGATCCTTACACCTGAGATAATATCTAGTTAAAACACTTGAAGCAAATGAAACTGACTTTGGAGGGAGGAAGGTGAGGTGTAGCTGTCTGCTTACTGGCTCAAAAGGGTCTCTTTTAGGCTGTATGTGGGAGAAAAATGCACCACAGGCCCAGGTCTCTTATGGGTAGGGCCCTAACAAATTCATGGTCCATTTTGGTCAATTTCATGATCCTAGGATTTAAAAATTGTAAATTTCATGATTTCAGCTATTTAAATCTGAAATTTCATGGTGTTGTAATTGTAGGGTTCCTGACCCAAAAGGAGTCATGGGGGGCTGGTCACAGGTTTATTGTAGGGGGGGCGTTGTGATACTGCTACCCTTACTTCTGCTCTGCTTCTGGGCAGCTGAAGAGCGGCAGCTGCTGGTCTGGAGCCTTGCTCTGAAGGCAGAGCCACTGCCAGCAGCAGCGCAGAAATAAGGATGGCCTGGTATGGGATTGCCACCCTTAGTTCTGCGCTGGTGCCTGCAGAGCTGGGCCCTCAGTCAGCAGATGCCACTCTCCGGCCGCCCAGCTCTGAAGGCAGCACAGAAGTAAGGGTGGCAATACTGTGACACCCCTAAAATAACTTTGTAATCTCCCCTGCAACTCCCTTTTGGGTCAGGACCCCCAATTTGAGAAACGCTAGTCTCCCCCTGTAAAATTTGTATATTATAGGGTAAAAGCATACAAAAGACCAGATTTCATGGGGAGGATGCCAGATTTCATGGTCTGCGATGCGTTTTTCATGGCCATGAATTTGGTAGGGCCCTAGTTATGGGGCAAGAAAGAAAGAACACATCAGCACAGGCTTCCAGTCTTTATACTACCAATACACACTAAACACACATGCTAAGCAGGAAAAGGGAAAGGAAACAGTTCTCTCTTATAAGCAGATGTGGGAGGGAGCCTAAAAGGGAAAATAACCTAGAATAAGAATCAGATGGAAGTCCCAAACACCATAGCCAAATGATCCTGACTGTGAATTCAGACACTGGGTAACATTTTCAAAAGGCCCTATGTGACTTAGGCACTTAGGGCTAGAGTTACAAAGGGATGTAGGATCCTAACTGCTACTTTAGATACCTAAATCCAAAATTTAGATCCTCAAAACCCCTGCTCAGCTGCCACCTAACTCTGTAGGCAGCTAAATTTCTGTTGGCAAGATCTCCAAGTCACCTAAATGTAGCCCCTGCTCCAAGGGGTGGCTCAAGCCTCCTCCCTGGTGCTTGCTATTTGGAGCAGTTTCTCCCTTCTTCTCACATAGGTGGGCTCCTGGATTCTTGTTAAATGATGCCTGGTGCCTCCATCCAAGGTTACTCCTCACTGTGCCCAGGACACAAGGGGTGCTGTGAAAATGAATAATGCTACCACTGCTGGCAAGGAGTATAGAGAGTACATAAGAAACAGTAAAGCACATCAACACAAACACATCCAAGAAAGGACAAACCCCAAACCAACAATATAACAGAGGGGAATTTTACTAGGAACAGGCAAATAGGATCTGGGTAAGGAAAGGATTAAAGTTAACTAATAAATACTAAACATTAATATAGGCTGGAACTGCCTGACCCATGACCTAGATCCCAGAGCTCTTCAAAGACTCTCTCTGTAGGGTGGGGAAGTTAATCAGAGCCCCACCCCACTCCAAGCATGGTGGGAAATGGGGCCGTAGGGCTCTGGCAGCCATTATTGTTGTAGTCCAGAGGACAGAAACCACTCCCACCTTTCCCCCCAGAAGTTCAGTCCAGAGTTCCAGGAGCTGGCAAGGTTTAAGTGGGGCTTACATAAAGATCTGCTGCTGGGCATGCACACGGCTGCCTCAGTCTGGTGTTTCTGACAGTAGGGGCAAACGTATGACTGCAGCTGATGTGAAGGTTCTAATGTTTTGGTTGCTGCTACTCATCAATATTTAGTAGGACACGAGCTTTGGATAGAGTAAGTTAGAAAAGATATAGTGAAGCCAGAAGTAGAGGCACGCTTTACTTGAGAAAATATCAAAATTGGTGCAAGGGTGATCAGAATATCATCAGCATGGAAATGATACCAAAAGACTCAGTTCAGACAGTTGCCTTTCTAAAATTACAATTTTAACTTAATTCAGCATAAAAAATATACCAATTACCCCTAGACTGAACACATTTTCTAATAGCAAAATAACTTAATATAAATTTCATGAGATAATTATTCAAACCCCATAAGAGATGGGAGCAATTTAGCTGTAGTTTAAATTTTGTAATATTGGAGAGACATGATTATCCCATGCTAGTCTACAGTCATTTATGTATTGGTATCTCATTTTTGTGTAGCCCCAACAAACAGTAATTACATAATGTCATTAATGCCAAAATTGAGAATATATCATCACAAAGTAGGCACACACACACACACATATAAATATAGGACTTATAGCAGAGGGTAATGAATTACAATCTGGCACTGATGGTCAACATTTCTAGTGTTATAAATTATTCATTTATATGCTGTCTAGCATGCCAAGTATTTCAAGTCTTTCCCCCAGGCACTTGGCATATTCTCTTTAAGGTACAAGTATTTCACTGGAGAGCTTGCCCTTAAATCTGCCACCACCACACAAGAGCTGTATTGGTATTTAGAGGTAAAGTAGTTACACAGCCCTGAAGTTGTTTCTTGTGAGAATGAATGAGGCACCTGCCTCACTCCACACAAGACTGGGCTAAAAGTTATAAGGTGGATGGTAGCACCTCCACCAACATATTTTTAATGGGCCCTTATCTGGCAGGTGTTCTCTGAGCATGCCTACAGGATTGGGCCCTGCCAAGGAGATAGGCTGGAGAATGCCTATCTTCACCTGGTTAGGCTGGAGATAGTGCCTAGAGTGAGTCAGCAGTGTGCATGCTCAGAGGCAGAAATTTAGGCATTGAGAGGACTTTCATAGCGTAAATTTAGGCAGGGAGCGAGTTTAGGCACCTATAGAGTTAGGCAACAAATGACTGACGGTTTTGTGGATCACAGTGGTACCTAAAACTGGGATTAAGTGCCTACATCTTGCTTTTAGGCGCCTAAATCCCTTTGTGGATCTGGGCCTTTGCCATTCAGAAAGAGAGCATCTGTGTCTTCCCTGAACGAAACTTTGCCTCAGTAAAAGAGTTCTATTTACTGGTTCCATCTTAGCTTACAGCCTGGTGACCCTCATTATTTTTGACTCCTGCTCAGCCTTGGGGTCAACATTTGCTTCAAATACATAACTAAAGAAGCAGATTTGATGGTCATGTTCCAATCCAGTCTATACCAGCCATGCTTACTTCCAAGAAGCCTTCTTCATAGTCACGGAGAAAATCCTAACATTTGAGTATGGCCAACCCCAGCCTTCATGACATCCAAGAACATCAAATTCTGCCAGTTGTCATTCTGCATAGTAAATGACCTGATACATTTGACAGTCCTGTTATTCACTGTCACACTACTGTGTGCATAGCCACTCTCAGTAATTCACCAAAACCAAAACTGTACTTGAGGGCTGCTCATAAGCAGTGGTGGCTCGTAACCTTTTTGACAGGTGAGGCACAAAACACAAAATAGTTATTTTCACCCTGCCTACTGTAAAATTGAACAGCTATTAAAAGCTTACCTTACAGTTGGAGCTGCCACAACCTGGTCCAGCATGGGAGACAGAGTACGAGGTGGGCCTGGGACTCGGCAGTGACTCCTCATGCCTATGCAGGGGGCCTGCCCTGTAGGGGAGGGAGAGGAGAGATGTAGGTTGCAGGACCCATCCCTGCCCCCTGCAAACCTCCTGCAGCCCAAGCTTAACTGCTACAATCTTGCCGTGCCTCATCAAGCAGTGATTACCACAGGAACATCCTTATAAAATAAGTCCTGGGTGTGGTAAATTGCCATGGTAACAAGGCAGCTTCTTGAGGCACTGTTAGTTATACCAAGCTTTGTGCCTCACTCAGCACTCTGTTCTTCCACCTTTCCGGTGCTGCATTTTGCTACTGGAGAGAGCAAATTGTGACATTTAAATCAAATCACAATTTGTCCTTAAATCTGCATATATTTACCAATTAAATAAAAAAATAATATGCAAAACATATTTTGTAGCTTTTAGGAATTCTTGGTTAGGCTATGCCTCACTTGCCTAGGCTCACAAGCCATCCCTGTTCATAAGGTCAAAGATTTCTTTGTTGCTCCACTTCCTGAAGAAGATCATCAGAGTCAGCTGAATGAAAAATAGTTGACTAATATAAAGATGGCTGACTGATGGGTAGCTCTGCTTCTGACATAAATATTGCAAAAGGGATTTGGTCCACTGAATTGAATACAGCCTTGAAATTGACATACATATCTTTACATTTGTAGTTATTGTCAATAAATCCTGATTCCTAACCATTCATATATTTGAATTGCAATCTGGAGCACTCAGTGGCAAAATTGAATAAATTATGTAGGTATCTGTATATAAAGTGATAAATATGTGGGAATCAAAGTCTGATTGTGTTCCTGTACAATGAATGGTTTATAATTTTAAGAAAAAAATGAAGAATTTATATTTCTGAAGACAAGTACTCCTCATTCTGTAGCTTGTGCTGCTCATTAGGTGATATAGCCAGCTGCCTAGTCTTCATTATGAAAGATGTCCCACAAGAAGTGAAAAGTCACAGGCAACATGCCATGAAGTTTGCCTCAGGCACTGCAAATGGTAACTCTGACATTAATGTCACCTTTTATGAAATGTCCAGTCTGAGGATAATTCTTAATGGAATTAGCTTACCAGAATCATGTAGTTTCTAGGATACAGAAAGTAATGCATGTCCAGGACAGCTGTCTTCAAGTTTACCAAGACTCAATTGTCAGTCCTTCAAATAGCAGGAAACAATCCTTTTCAAATAATATATCTGTACCCAGGATGCTAAATACATACTACTGCTTCATAATGGCTGATGCATCCAAATATGACCTGAGCCACAAAATTCAGATCCAGATATGACACACTCTCTAATTCAAGATTAGAATTTCATTATAAAGAGCAGAAGTGCAGCCATATAAAGAAAATGGGGGCAGTGAAGTAGGGAAATTAATGGGGGAGGGAGAGGTAGAGTCTTGGAATCAAAAACTGAAAGAGCAAATGCAATATTATTTTAGAATATTTTCAGCAATTAAGAGCACATTTGGGACTAAATTCAGTCTTTTTATATGGAATTATCTAAGGGTGAAATTCACCCCAATCCAGAGGGCCAGTGTGACAGAATGTACCCTTGTATTCACACCCTACACACTATTGTAATAATCTTTGTCCAAGGTATGCCTTGTAAGGTACAAGTTGAAAACTCATAATTTGCTGATCCGTATTGTCCTGATAAAATAAGTGTGGCAACATTGTATGTGAAATTACAAGATTCCACTGTATGGTGGCATTAAAATGTGTTCCAAACTGAGGTTGGCACACAGGTCTGTCTCAAACAAAAGAATGTGTGCACTACTTAATTTAAGCAGTAAACAGAGGGCTGGTCCACACTACCCGCCTAATTTGGCGGGTAGAGATCGATCTTCTGGGATCGATTTATCGCGTCTCATCTGGACGCGATAGATCGATCCCAGAAGCGCTCCCCCGTCGACTGCGGAACTCCTGCTCGCCGAGAGGAGGAAGCGCTGACGACGGGGGAGCCTGCCTGCGCCGCGTGGACCCGAAGTAGGTACTTTTAGTTCGATATAGGAAACGTCAACTTCAGCTACGCTATTCTCGTAGCTGAAGTTGCGTTTCCTATATCGATCCCCCGCCCCAGTGTGGACCAGCCCAGAATCATCAAGCAAGAAGGGAAACAAAGGAAGTGCAAACAGGTGGGGAAAAAGCAGCAGGGAACATCCTTCCCCATAGACTTTTTGTCTTCTAGTACTGAGCTGGAAGTATTTTTCAAAGGGGGGACTGAAACTATGAAAAGGAGGGACAAACACCCCAAAGAACCCCCCTCTTTCTCCCACTAATCGCATTCACAGCACCTGAAGCAACAAAGGAAGCATTAGTTGGATTCTGGGAGAAGGGATCCTGACCGTAAAAGTTTCATCAGTAAGACTGCTGAAAGCATGTGGTGGGAAAACTTTGCTTTGAATTTACCATAGTTTGTTAAATTATAATACACAATTGGTGCCTCTTTCTTGTAACCATTTCTGACTTGTATGCCTCATCACTTGTACTCACCTAAAACCTCTCTTTGTCGTTAATAAACTTGTTTCATTGTTTTAACTAATCCAGTGTGTTTAAATTGAAGTGTCTGGGAAACTCCATTTGGGGTGGCAAGTTGTGTGCATATTACTTCTATTAAACAAATAATGGACTTTATATAATTTGTCCAGAGAGGGGTGGGCAGCACAGGACATACATTTGTGGGGAGAAATCTAAGACTGGGTAGTATAACCAACGCAGGTGAGAGCCAGAGTGTAACCTAAGTGTGGCAGGCAGACTGAAGTTACACACAGACACTGAGGGTGTGGCGTGCATGCTGGGCACCCAAGTTTATAAGGCAGCAGTGACACAGCTACTCTTTAGTCTAGATTGTACCCTGATATGTCACAGCCAGTACAAAGCCTATTCACTGCTTAAATTTTATTTAATCTTTATTTTAGTGGATACATAGACCTCGTGCTCTGCACTGGAGTGAATTTCAGCCAGGTAGAATAACTTGCCAATAGTAGGCTAAACTCTATTAGGAAAAAAAATATGTACCCTAATCATTTTACCCCAAACATGCTTATGTATTTCTTACCAGCCTCACCTGAAATACAGGCAATAAGCCACCATGGGTTATATATTAGACTGAACTGGTGCTTGCTTTGGGTGTATTGTTCTGCCTCATGCCTTCAATCACCCTAGAAGTGCACTAGTAATGCACATCCTAAAATGCCTTGCAGTTATAGCACTTTCATTTAAAATTAATTTAAAACCAAAACATTTATTAAATCTTCTTATGGCAGAGTGGGAGGATGATGATTATGCAATGTATCACCCCAAAAGTGACACCTAGTAGAAAGATTCTAGAAACTAGTAGGTAAAAAGGTAGCACCATTTAACTGATATTTGGAGTGTATTCATTGTCACACTAGATTTTTAAAAATCACTCTTATTTTCATATGTTCCCTGTACTCAGAGTTTACATTCTCCTTCCCCCTGTCCCCCCCCAGAAGCCTGTCTATCTTTTCTGTAGCAGCTCATGGTTCAACAATTCTCATTTTCTATTGGCTAACCTAAATTAGACTCCTAATTTAGTTTTTCAATAGAAAGTGAAACCTGAAAGTGGGTTTTCATCCATGAACTGCTGCAGAAAGCACTGCCCGTTCAGTGTTCAAGCATAGAAAGAGATAGAACAAAGACAGTGCGACATTCAAGCTTTATTCCTTCCTCCACAGATGCTGTCCTCTCTCATCAAACACTTCCTGAAAAGTAGAGTGTTTTAGACACAATCATACTATCATGTCCCCTATCAGGAAGCTGTTTATGGTAACACTGATGTCTCTCAGAAGACAACGCTAGTTTACAGTTGCCATATCTCCTCCTGCCCCCTCCAGTTGCTACTCCCTTGCACTTCTTCTCTTCCTCTCTCATTTTCCTTAAGTGCTTACACTGAATTGGGAGTTTAAAAAGCAGCTCCTCTTTAAGGTCCTTAAGCAGGGCCGGCTCTGGCTTTTTTGCCGCCCCAGGCAAAAAAGCCAGGGCGGCCGGAGCCCCGGGGGGAGGGCGGCGAGCCCCGGCGGGGGCTCCGCTCTCCCCTCGGCGGCCGGGGGGCGGGGGCGGGGGGGGAGGGCGGCCGGAGCCCTGGGAGGAGGGCGGCGAGCCCCGGCGGGGGCTCCGCTCTCCCCCCGGCGGCCGGGGGGAGGGTGCCAGGGGGGAGGGCGACCAGAGCGCCGGGGGGAGGGCGGCGAGCCCGGCCGTGGCCCCGCTTTCCCTGGGGGCCGGAGCGCCGCGCCGCCCCCCTCCAGGTGCCGCCCCAAGCACCAGCTTGGTGGGCTGGTGCCTGGAGCCGGCCCTGTCCTTAAGCTAAACTTCCATTGCAAGGAGCAGCGGCTTCCTTTTGATGGCTGTAATATTAATAATCAAGGTGCTGCTTGCCTTTATATAGGTCTTCATTATTTTCATTTATTTAAATTGGAAATAATAATAAAGTCCTACTGTTATTTCCCCCTATCCTAAGAAACCTCCATTTCTGCCTCTCTCCTCTCATCTTCGTGAACCCCCTTCTCAGCCTCAGTTCCTGAGGAAACCAACTATGTCTCTTTTCCTAGGAATGCAGCCCTGCCTCCCTATAGCTAACTTTCAGGAGCTCTCTTAGCTCTCCCCTGTTGCCTTTTAGTTCAGCCCACATCTCCCTGACACACCTTCCCGCCAAATCTCGGCCACCTTAACCCATTTGGCCACTAGAAACCCTCTCCCCACCACCCCTGCCTCCTTCTCACTTCATTTATGTCTCCTTCCCTCAGGAGCCACTCTCCAGCACTAAATCTCTATTTCCTTCTCCTGGTGTCAGTTCTCAGGAACTCCCCAAGTCTCCCCCACATTATCACCCTCAGATACAAGTCAGCCTCTGATTCCAAAATGTCTCCTCCTTCTCTCCCCCCCCCCGCACCCAACCCCAGGAGACCCTCCACACCCAAATTCTTTCCCTCCTGGCCTTGGCCACCAAGAGACACCAAACACCAAATTTCTCTTCCTGATCTTTTTGCCCAGTCCCGCATCCTGACCTGCCTCCTCTGCTGCCCTGGTATGCAGGGAGCATCTTGTGCTGCTGCTGCCTGCTTGGTGGAGAGCGGAACCAAAGTTATTACTTCTGGCCTCCTGCTGCCTCACGGGCTGAAAGGAATCCTGGAGCCTAGCTAACCATGCTGGGCTCTGTTCTGCGCTGAGGCAGCTGCTGTTCCTGTTCAGCACCCCCACATCTGTACATTACAATGGCACCATGACAGAATAGGACAAGGGCAGCTGCTGGAGATAGGGCTGCAAGCAGCCAGGGACAAAGTTGGGCCACCCAAACAGAATTAGGGGAACCATTATCAGGGGTGGGGAAGCTGGGAAGTATATATCCATCCTCATGCTCCCTGCTATGGCACCCATGATAAAGATACCATAATTTTGAAACTCAGATCTCCTGGAATATTTTGAGTCTAATTAATCTGTAATAGATCTGTATTATAGAAACTATATATACAGCCAGTATAAAAATGATGAAACCCAATTAAAATTCACACTAGTAGTTATATTTATCTAGTGAGGAAAATATTGAGATGGCAACTTCCTTTCAAGGATGAGGGGGCCCGCTGGCCACACTGAACTGTGATGACTGAGCAAATAAAAGAATAAGCATCTCTTTATGCTGCTATTTAAATGTTAGGTCTGTTGTGTCTGCCGACAGGGGGTGAAACACTCTGAGCTGACTTAACCAATTATTGCAGTCCTTCATTGTGGCTGAACTTGCTGTGAGTGTGACAATGACACCATCACAGATGAGACTCAAACTGGGACCCACACAGACGGCAGGAGGCAGATCCACACAATGAGATAAAAGAGATTTCTGACAGCAGAGTAGAACTAGTAGGAGTTCCAGTAAGCTGTTCTCAGCACGAAGTCACTGTTTCACACAAGAGTTATCATAGCTGAAGCTTTTAATGAGCCTTTTATTGCAAGTTGGCTCTAGCCAGCTGATTCTTATTACTTTTAGGCTATAAGCGAAAAAGAAAAAAATGCTGCTTTGTTGGAAAAATATAGGCCCATGTGCTTCCCTCCTTCCTGTAAATTTTAAAAACACCACATACACCCTCACATGGGATGTGGGGTAAAACTTAACGGAAGAAGTTCACAAATCTAACGGAATCAGAGTCCAAACATTGTTGTTCTTCCCTCCCATTCTGTGCAACCAGGGAGGCTGAAGTTCTTACTCATGCAAACTTTGATCCACTAAGCCTTTATTTTGATTGGTGGATCACTCTGTGATTTATAGCATTACATGTGGAATAGGTAGCTCCAGTCATGTGACAACAAATCACAATAGGAAGAGACTCTAGTGCTTCTCAATTAAAAATGCTAAATTAAAGTCATGCATTCATTTTCTAGTGTAGTCATTTGAACATGTCTGAGGCTTTTGCCTATTAAACCACACATAAGCGAATAGAACACATTACATACCCTAAAACATGCAAACTCTACTAACACAACTTGTTTTTTTCTTGTCTAGGTTGCCGGGAAGTTTAGTTCCAAAAAGAGCAGATTGTCCCCATATTAGTTTTCAGATATTACTGTACAGCAAAACAATCTTCATGCATGCACAAATGGCTACTTAGCTTAGGAGTTGGGTAGACAATAGTTACTTAGACTATGGCTACACTACGCAGCTTTTAGCGACATGGCTGGGCTAAAAGGAGCACAGTGTAGCTGCTGTTTGTCGGCAGGAGAGAGCTCTCCTGCTGACAAAAAACTTCCACCCCCCATGAGTGGCGGCGGCTTTGTCGGCAGGAGAGGGCTCCTGCCTACAAAGCGCTGTTCACATCAGTGCTTTTTGTCGGTAAAACTTTTGTCATTCGAGGGTTGTTGTTTTTTTAACAACCCTGAACGATAAAAGTTCTGCCGATGAAGTGCCAGTGTAGAAAAAGCCTTAGATGCTTCCCCAAACAGACATAAATGAGCAGAGAGATTATCTCCTCCAGTCATACACAAAACAAAGGACCGAAAACCCAGAAGCAGGATGGGCAAATGTGCCAAGAAGTTGGGGCACAGCACAATTAGATGCAGGATTGCCCTTAAAAAGGAGGCGATACAGAAATCCCGGGGTGTAGGGAGCCAGGGTGGCTGCCCTCCGAACCGGAGGTAAAAGGGCC
>NW_020664420.1:61045515-61078232 GCF_002925995.2 Terrapene triunguis | reverse complement strand
CCCCTGCCTGAGGGGCGCGCTACTGACCTTTGCCGGCGCCCCCCCTGCCTGAGGGGCGCGCTACTGACCTTTGCCGGCGCTCCCCTGCCTGAGGGGCACGCTACTGACCTTTGCCGGTGCTCCCCTGCCTGAGGGGCGCGCTACAGACTCTGGCTGGCAGCCTTTCCGCTGCTAATTCCCCGCTGGCGGAGGCGTAACCCCGGCCAGCCCGTGACGACGTAGCTCCCCACCGCCCCCTGGCGGGTAGGCGGACCGACACCGATCACACGGGGGTTTCTCAACCTATCATGAAGTAAACCCTCCAGCTGAACAGACATTAAAGACGATAATCTGAAATATCCCCAAATAGCCTCCATGTAGCACTGTATAAAGGAGTAAATGGGAATCACCTCATGCTGAAAACATAACACAAAAAGAATAAATGTTTTAAAAATGCAAGTGATTTTATTCCAAACATTTTAACTGCGAGAGATGAGGTAGGTGAGATAATACCTGGTGGTGGACCACCTGGTGTTGGTAGAAGGTACAAGCTTTTGAGCTACAGGAAACTCTTCAGGTCTGGGGAAGGAAGCAGAGCGATCTCAAAATATTATCTTACCTATCTTGTCTCATGTCCTGGGACAAACAATAAAATAATAATAATTCTCCCTTTTAAGGAGGGTATTGCTGCAGATGGGGGATGGAGTCTGACCCTTCCCCACTTCTCCAACTGCACTTGACTAGGTGAAATTTTATGAAAGGCGTTTCACTGCTTTTCTCGCTTTTATACATGCACTCTTTCACTGGTAGCCAGCACGTGATTCTGCCGAAGAGGAAAATAGGAGGAAGGAAAGAAAGCATCCCTGCCTCTAATGTGCCTCTTTTTAAGTTAAGTGAGCTCAGATTATAGCTTTTGACTCTAAAATGAGCTTCAGAGTTATCATATAGCACTGTAAGCCATAGTGTAAATTATTTCTATGACTGAAATTAAAAAGAACTAATTTGCTTGGTCAAAAGCCTTCACACTATCAGTTGATGAAAGAACATTTTGTTCTGATTATCCCTTCTGGTGTTTTTTATTTAAATAATATTCAAAAGCCTCCTAACTAGAGAAGTGGCTGGCACATAAGAGGTGATCTGACAGGCCTCTCCACCTCCTAAGCGCTGGGAGAGTTCAAACAGTGTATCTGAATTTCATGCCTCAGGTCCATTTCCACTTGTAACACTGGCTGAAGTAATTGTGTCTGAGATGAAGCTGTCTGCTCTACAGTGTCCCCATTAATGGCTTCAATATTTTTGTAATTCTAATAACCTTTTCAAATCCTTGTTTAATTAGGAGATTGGCCTGTAGGCCAGCCTGGCCTTTGTACCCATGAAACTTGTTCTTCTGTCTGCCCCTTGATTTTTAGTATCCCTTAAATCTCAGTGCTTATGATTCTAGCTTCTTTGATTCAAAAAAAGGTCCGTCTGCTAAGTGTAAACCGGCTTGAAAGTTTGTCGTGAATTTACTTAATTAAAATGTTAAGTCCTGCTCCCTCTACAGTCACCTTTGTCTGATCCCTAGGCCTTACAAAGAGTATAGCCCAGATCCCCCAGTTTTCAACTCCATCTGATTTACAGGAGGAGGGGGGTTGCCATCAGTGTGAGGCCATCAGAAGTTCCCTTACAGCTGACTGCCAGCCGCTTGCAGGAGAGCTGATTCTCTTGCCGAGCTACTCAGGTGGCATCTGGCTGAAAGGGGGCAGCTCAGCTGTGTAATTGGCTTAGCTGCAGACTTCTGGCACATAGAGAATGCAACCAGCTCACGCGGCTGCTACTGTCATGTAAATAATAATAATAATACAAACTTCAAAGAGTGAGGAAATTATTGTAGCTTACAATTAACTGGGCAGTTTATTAACAGTTTTCCTCTGATCTCTCTTGGCATATCAAATAATATTCAAAATCTAGGTCTTAAAAGGGTTGGTTCTGTGGTTTGATGGGCTTCCCGTGTTTCTTTGGCTAAAAGCTCGTGCCTAATCTATCATTGCAACCAAGAGTGGCTGCTTAAGTTCTTTTGTATGTCCCATCACTACAAATAAAAGTCTTCATTCTGACTCTGGTCCCCTTTATTGCAAATATAAATAAAATCTGACAAAATTGTAAGTAAATCCTTTAGTGCTAGGAGTTGATAGAATAGGGCAAAAATTAATTTTATGCATGAAGAATCTCATTAAGCAGCTTCATTGAAATAAAAGGAATTGGCATCAGAGCCCATATAGTATTTCATCGCTTTGTCTTTTCAGTCATTCAGCCCAGTTTGCTAATACTGCTTATGTGAGCCATGTTCTCCTTCAGCAGGAGCTATGTTAGTCTACCCAGTCAACAAAAAGGTCAATGGGGAGGGGAAATGCTCTGTTTCTCTCATATGTGTTCAGAAATTTAACACACATCAGCTGTAGTGGCATAATATTCTGAACTGTTTTTCCTGATGCATAGCAGTGCCCCCCAGAGACCACAAGGACAAGCTGGGGAAGACTCACTTAGAAAGGGCATTGAGGTTTCATAAAAACCATTAAGTGAAGTGCATGAAGCATTGCTTATAACCAGATTGTCTTTCACAGAATAAGCAAACACAATTGCTCCAAGATGCATTGCAATGCATTGGCTCCTTTTAGAATACTTCAGTTTCTAATTTTAACAGCACAGAATGTCCTAAAGGCAGGTAGAGAAGATAATCAAATGAAGTGGGGGATTTTAAAAGGGCAGAAGAAGCACACAATAATTCCCCTGCTTGAGGAGTGCTACATTAAATGCGCAGAAGCCTTTATAGCTTCATGATTCCTGCCAAGATGTCAGCTTTGCAGAAGTACAAATACTCCTGCCTGTCCCTCTGGGCAGAAGACAAGGTGATTTTGATTCTAAATTAATAATTGATTGACACTAAGCACAGCTAATCACCACATTTTTCTGTGTTTGATTCATAAAGTGCAAGATCAATGAGCCGTTCAGTATGTTTTATGATCTCTTTCATGGCAGTGATGCTGTTGACAGAAAGAGGGATGTCGTCTCTTAAACTTGTCTAACCTGAATTGCTTTTGGTCTATATCAATTCCATATGTCCATTTCTCTCATATATCACTCCACAATTAATATTATATACAGGACAAACTACATTTCTTTGTAATAATTATTTATGTTTGCAGACAGCAGACTGGCTCAGTAATAAAAATCCTATTTTTTTTTAATGAAGGAGGAGAGTACTATATAGAGAGATATAAACATTGCATTCCCACATACACATTGAATGGTGCCACAGTAACATCTGTGGAAGAGAAAGTAGCTGGGACAGGGGATGCTCAAGCACTATTCTGTATTACTGTGCCTTCCCCTTCTTCCTGCACCTCAGCTTAATTCTTCTGGGAAGCACAGGCCAGAGTTATATCTATTCAGGATTTTTCAAAAAGCATTTCCCAGAGTTAAAGCTCTGGGCTATTGTATGTAAAACTCGGATAAATGGATGTTAATAATTCACAGTCAATTTCAAAGAGCGCACCATACACTTTCTTAGCAAAACAAACATTGAATGCACACAAAACCCCTTTTAACTAGACAAACATTGTAAATAGTATTTGTAATACTATGAATAACTGTTAAACAAAAGCTAATAAATAGTAACTCCGTGTTTTTATATAGGTTTGCCCCCTTTTGTTTCAGTTATATTCAAATCTAATGTTTCAATATGTTAAAAAACTGTAATGAATTGTGTTAGTCAAATACATATTAAATAGTCTGCCATACACACACCATGCTCTTTATGATGGTACAAAGTACTCTTGCTTACCTTTTCCCCAGTTGCCCTTTTCCACCCAGGTGGTTGAATTGCATTTCTGCTGCTTCTGCTATGATTATGAGTAAAATTCCTATGAAAACTTTAATTGGAACTAAGAGATTCAGGTACCTAGAGTACACACACCACACCTAATTTTAAAGGCTCATTTAGAGAAACTTACCCAAATCATTCAAAAAAATTAAGATGTTTAAACAGATGGGGTTTTCCACCTTTTTCTTTGCTAGAAAAGAAAAATAGAAAAAATAATATAAACATTCTCCCAAGAATCCTATATCTGTGCAAATACCTTCCACTATCAATCCTTGTGAACTAGATAGAATTAATGGACAAACATATCTCCAGATTTATATGGAATAGTAATGATGATAAAACAGAATAGAAATCATTACAGCTCTTGAGGCCTGGAGAACTAACCTGGCCACATTTATGCTTATGCTGCCCCACTGGGCAAACCAATTAGAAATCATGCTGAATCAGGTCAGAGATGAAGAAACGATCTAACGGTTGCAGAGTGAATAAGGTGATGCACAGTTAATATCAATAAAGGAGTTACCACTTATTGGCTAGCCAACTCAGAAAAAAATCCCAAATGGGCATGATCCTGCAGACCCAACTCCCACAGAAACCCATAAGGACTACAGGAATAGGCCTGTAACAGGAATGTGGCTCTCTGGAAAAAAGTGGTATGGGACAAGAAAACAATTTAACCCATAGTTTCAACTCTACCCCGTCCTAGGGTGACATCAGGTAATGAACCCAAGTAGCCAGCTGTGCATTTAGAGCAGGGGTCTCAAACTCAAATGACCACGAGGGCCACATGAGGACTAGTACATTGGCTGAGGGCCGCATTACTGACACCTCCCCCCGCCACCCTTGGCCCGCCCCCACTCCACCCCTTCCATGAGGCCCTGCCCCCATTCCAACCCCTTCCCTGAAATCCCCACCCCAACTCTGCCCTCTTCCTGCCCCCAGGGAGGTCAGGAGGGGTGTGGGGCTCAGGGCAGGAAGTTGGGGTGTGGGGTGCAGGAGGGGTGTGGGGTACAGCAGGGGGTTGGGCTGCAGGAGGGGTGCAGGGTACAGCAGGGGGTTGGGCTGCAGGAGGGATCAGCGGGGGGCTCCTCCCAGACACGCACCGGGGGCAGGACAGGCCACCTGCCTGCCTGTCCCCGCACCGCTCCGGGAAGTGGCCGGAACCTGGGGGAGGAGGGGCACAGGGGTCTGTGTCTTGCTGTTGCTTCAGGCACCACCCCCAGCAGCTCCCATTGGCCGGGAACGGGGAACTGCGGCCAATGGGAGCTGCTGGGGGCGCTGCCTGAAGCAAGAGCAACACACAGAGCCCTGTGCCCCCCCTACCCCATGTTTCGGCCACTTCCTGGAGCGGCAGGGGGCAGGGCAGGCAGGCAGGCAGGCAGGGAGCCTACCCTTCCCCCGGTGTGCGTCGGGCTGGAGCCGCTCTAGGTAAATGCTGGGGGGGCCGTGAGGAGCTCGCGGGCCGCAGAAAACAACCCCGCAGGCCGCATGCGGCCCCCGGGCCGCATGTTTGAGACCCCTGATTTAGAGTAATGCAAGCAGGTCTGGGGATCAGAATCTTCATTTCTAACCTGCCATAAATGACACACTCATACTGCATGATTATGGCAGAGTTGTGCACTGTGTGGAATCCCTGGCCTGTTTCTCACTGACAGATTTACCATTACATGATATGGCTGCAGAGTCAAGAGGAGGTTGGTGAGATTGAGGAAAGGTGTAAGTAGGACTGTGCAAATAATTTTCATGAAGTGAAAAGGTTTGCCATTTTTGTTGGGTGATTTTTGTGCCTGAAAAACTGCTTTTGTTTAGAATTTTATTTAATAAGCTCATCCAAACAGAATATTCAATTTTTTAACAAAAAAATTAATCTTTGTGCAAGTGAAATGTCAAAAAGAAGAAGTTTCACCATTAAGATCTGGGGGTGTGTGAAAATAGCAACATTTCACAGGGATTTTGCATAAAACAAATGAAAACTGAAAAATTCAGATTTGGAGGTTTCTGAATTTTATTGTAACTATTTTGCAACCCTCTTTTGCAAAGACAGTAATATCAACGCCATATGGAAGGTGTGTGAGACAGATTATAAATGTTTTGTACAAGAGAGGGGTTAAGACTCAAAACACAGTTGTCCCCCTCCTCTTGTGACAGTGAATTGAGGACCTGGCACCAGGGACGGGGTCTATGTTTTTTTGCAGCCCCAAGCACGGCAGTCAGGCGGCCTTCTGCAGCACACCTGTGGGCGGTCCGCTGGTCACGCGGATTCGGCGGCGTTTCTGCGGGTGATCTGCCGGTCCCGCGCCTTCGGCGTACCCGCCGCCGAATTGCCGCCGAAGCCGCGGGACCGACGGACCTCCCGCAGGCATGCCGCCAAAGACTGCCTGTCTGCCGCCCTCACAGCGACTGGCAGGCTGCCCCCCACAGCTTGCTGCCCCAGGCACGCGCTTGCTGCGCTGGTTCCTGCAGCTGCCCCTTCCTGGCACTCTGGAGAAGCATCCTCTCCAGGCAGTCTCTTCCAAGAGCTTCCTTCTCTGGTGGGCTATGGTTATTCCCCATGTATCTCTGCAAGGAAGTCTCCCTTCTAGGTTATACTGATGGGGAGGGAGTGGGTTATGAGAGACTTCAGCATTGCTGGAATTCTCACTCACTGACAACTTCTGGTTTACATAAACATTAGAAGTTATGAAACCTGGAATAATCCTGTGTTTTTCCACTGTGTGTGTACAGAAGTTTGCCTTGGTGTGGGTGGGGAGGACAACTACAGAAATATCAGTGAAATCATATTAATCTTTCTTACCTTACCTGCTGTTAGACATTCATAAACACCCACCTTTCTCCTCCCCACATCTCCTAAAAGAAAAACTTCAGTGCTACATGCACAAAAGGGACCATCAGTGATTTTTCTTTAGAAAACTACATCCCTGGAGATCAACCTTGCATATGGTTATTAACCTAGGCTATTCGGTAAACATCTGAAAAATGCATTTCAGACATAAGGCCAGCAATACAACTTTTGCCCCTCACTTGCATCAAGGAATCTCTGTTTTAAATATGTCCCTAGAGGAGACATTACTTTCTAAAAAGGTTAATAAAGTATGTTGATTGCTCCAGACTGCTGGAGAGTTTATGCTGATTAGCATGAAAGTAGACTGAAATTTGGAGAGATGCCAAAAAGGTATTTTGTGGGTTGCATTTGTGAGTGAGGTACATAAACACACATCACTGTTAATATTTAGATACTGGGATGAAATCAGTGAAACACAGCATAGACAATTGCTGCTCTTAGGTAAACTGGGATGTGCAATTTCAGCAGTTTGTGCATGTGTGTGTGTGTAAATCAGGAGTGTAGCACTTATTAACAATAATGGGAGCAGTGTAATATATGCCAGATATCCAATGAGTTATGTCTGAATTGTTGTCCAAAGTTAGAGACAGACATTGTTTAGTACCCTTTTCTTTGACTGGTGCTGAAAGGTTATTGCTGTGAAATCAGAATGTTTCCTTAACTAAATCAACAACTCAATATAGAAGGCTGAAGGTGGGTTTTTTTCCCTTTTTTTTCTTTTTCTTTTTTTTTAACAACTCCTTCCCATGCGTGGATGGAAAATTTAGTAGCTGACAGGTTGGAATCATGTGGTCCAGTGGTTACATCAGAGATCAGGGAGTCAAGTCTCCTAAGTTCTGTTCCCGTCTCGCTACTGACTTGTGTGGCCTTGAACAAATCACTAAACTTCTTGGGCTGCCTCCATCAAAGTTTTCCTGAAATTCTCTCAGTTACCCGAGTAAAGGTATAGCTCCACTAGTGCCAGCAATAGGGGGATCACTTTTTTGCTATTCATCTTTCTCCATGACAAGGAGCTAAATGGATTACTGTGCATGCTCCTGCACTCTGCCATGGTACCAGGCAGAAGGGAATTGGTTGGTGTCCAGCTTGCAGCCAGGGAGAGGAGTGAGCCAGATGTGTAGGCTGCTCAGCTGAGCTGTTTCGAGAAAAGTGCAGCATTGAGACCTAGGGAGAGGAGCTGCTGATACCAGCTTAAAGCTTCCCCATTCTCTGGGACATGGGGGAAGGAGATTTTGAGCTGGAATGACCAAACTCCACCATGGGAGCAGAGGCCCCCAGAGTGGAGCCAGGCTACCTACAGAGCACTCTGGAGAAAAAGACCCCGCTCATCCTCAAAAATAATTACTATCATATTTTATACCAATGGGTATTTTCAGAGGTAAGCCAGTTATTGTAAGGGAGGAAAGGATGAGAAAAGGGGGCATTTTATAATAGAATAAATTACTGTTGAAGTGGAATTTGGCCCCTTAGTGTTGGAGGGGGACAAATTACTAATTATTATTATTATTGCAAACACCCTTATATCAGACAGAAGCAGTTTTTTAAAATCAGCACTTTCTGGGCTTTAAATGATTCTTTTAAAGCAAAATAAATGTGAAGTGTTGCTTTTCCATATATATTTTGAATTTTTACTACATGTGTAAGCATGTTAGGTTTTCAGCCATGACTTTTGTTGCACGTAAGCAAATTCCCAGTGTGCACCTAGTTTGTGGCATATCTGCTTCTTTCAATGCATGAACAGGACTATTGTATCATGTCTCACAGCTCTAGAGATGCTGTCTATAATCATGTTCTATTTTCAGACTCAAAGATTGTAGCAGTTTAGAAATATGCAATATGTGAATGAACAATAAATAATATGTTTTAATAACCAGGGCTTCATTATAATGGTAAAAACTGTATATCAGCATTATTGGAGTAGAAATGATAAGGTTTCAGTAGCTAAAGTTATAAAGCAATATGTCAAGTATCGGGGGTAGCCGTGTTAGTCTGTATCCATAAAAACAACGAGGAGTCCGGTGACACCTTAAAGATTAACAGATTTATTTGGGCATAAGCTTTCATGGGTAAAAAAACTCAGGTTGCCCAAATAAATCTGTTAGTCTTTAAGGTGCCACCGGACTCCTTGTTGTTTTTATAAAGCAATAGTGAAACATGCACTTTTTTCTCCAGATGCTAACTAGCAGAAGATAGAGGGGGTTCTCTTAAATCTATCCATATCCACTTCATTATGTATTACACTAAAATGTGTAAATTCTGCTGCACATGGAAATGCAATGCCCTTGTTGGTACATTGGTTCTTTTGATTTCTGTAGAAGATGCAGTCAATAGATTAGAGATTGATGTTCAGTTTTATATCACCAAATATAGGACTACAATCAGTTCTTGCTTTATCAGCTCAAGCAAGAAAGTTGCCAGGGTCACAGGATAATGTGCATGAGTATAGCATGAGCATAGTCAATACTGCTCGAGGTGGGGAGAGATAAGAAGAAATTGGAAAGGTCATAAAAACCTCACTAAATTTGAAAAAGGACTCCAGTACATTTCTCCCATGCCATCATAACTTTTCAGTTAAATAGCAAGGGAGGAGAAATAATGGCCCAAATTCTGTTATCATTTACAGCATTGTAAATCTGAAGTTCACTGATTGTAACAGTGTTACTCCAAATCAATACTAGTGAAAATGAAAACAAAATTTGCTTTACAGTTTCTACAAAACTCATGCAGACATTGGTAGAAATTCAGTGCCATGGCAGAGAAATCTAAACAGTTAACCCTTCTCCTGCTTCTGTGATGAACCATTCGAAGTCTAAGCTACCATGGATGGTAGCACATCCCGGACTTTGATGAAAAGGTTCATGTAATAAAGGTGTGATACACAGGAATGCTGGTTATCTTTATTTACTGGCCGCTGTTATATGACTTATGTCAGGGTTACACCGGGCCCAGATCCACAAAGGGATTTAGGTGCCAAAGTCTTGAGTTTAGGCACCTAAGTCCCAGCTTTAGGCTTCATTGTGATCCACAAAACCCCCTCAGCTGCTGCCTCTCCTTGTAGGCATCTAAAGTCACTTGGTACCTAAGTTATCAGCGTAAAAGTTCCCTAGGTACCTATGTTTCTGCTACTTGGCACATGTACAGCTGCCTGACTCTCTAGGCAGCCTATCTCCCACCTAAGACGCAGAGCTATCCATAAAACAGGGGAAGATAGGGAGTGGAGCACCTATCTTGCCTGCAGGGCCTGGTCAGATAGGCGTGCTCAGAGCTCACCTAATGGATCAGACCCCATTCAGAATCTGGTGGGGAGAAGGGAGGGGGCTACCACCCATGTAATATAACTTTCAGCTCAGCGTTTAGAGCACTCACCTGGGATGTGGGAGACCCAGGTACAATTCCTCCCTCAGGCAGAGGAGGAAGAAAGAATTTGAAGGGATCTTCCACATCTGAGTGTCCTATCCACTGGGCTATGGGATATTCTGATATGGGGCTTCCTCAGTCTCTCCTGTTGAAGCTGTTCCACTTTGTATAAATGATCAAATAACCATTGCAGGAGAAGGATTGGACCCTGTGTCTCCCATGTGAGTGTCCTAATCCTTAGGCTATAGAGTCATTCTTTCATTCTGTCTCTGGCCCCAGGACTCTTAAGTATTTCTCCAAAGTGAAATAGCATCAATAGGAGAGTGAGGGAGCCCCACATCAGAATATCTCACTCCCCAGTGATTAGAGCACTTTCCTGAGTGGTGTGGGAGTCCCCTGTTCAAATCTTTTCTCTCACATCCCATTGGGCTAAAAGTTATCTCCTCCTCTAGCTGTTTTGTATGGAGAGAGGCAATCACCTAACTAATTCCTGCAAGAAACAACATAGGCACCTAAGCCACCTGACTCCAGGGGAGGGGTTTCTGGCTGTGAATCATGAGCAGAGATCAGCATCCCCCTGCTGCCCTGACATAGGTGCCCTATCTCCAGGTGAGAAGCAGCACTTGGGATACACCCCCCTTGCTGGCATCTTCCATTAACTTTCTTAGGCAGCCCCATGCCTAGCATGCTGGCTTTTGTAGATCCCATTCTTAGGCACCTGTTTCTCCCCATTCATTGTACAGGGAACCTGGGCACTTAACTCAGACTTTGTGGATCACAGTGTTGTTCCAGTGAGTTTCTAGATACTCAGTGTCAAAATGCCTAAATTGCTTTGTGGATCTGGGCCAAAAGTTTATAGCCTCTCACACTGCAGGAGCCAATAAGGCATCAACTGATTCCAGTGGCTATTGTCACAATCCAGACACCACCCACCTCTTCAGAATTTGCCCACATGTGTAGATGTAACCACATTGGTCAATATTATTCTGATATACTCAAATGAAACAAGTTTCCTTTTTGAGCCTGTACTGGGAAGCCTTGATGTGATTAATTAAAGTGATATATGCTATTCATTTGTACTCATTTATCCTCTAATTCATTCCATATTTCAAATATAATATCAACACATACTAATATGCCACAGTTTTGATGTTCATCCAAATCTTGTTAGAACCTATAGAGCTCCTCAGTATAACCTCTCCCACATACAGTAATCCATGACTTTCCCATTCCTTTCCTTGATAACGCACTGGCTGCCTTCTCTTCTTATCCCTCTAGCCCCTTGAGCTCCTGTCCCATCCCTGCAACTGCTCCATTCTGCAAAGGTAACCTCTTACTACCTCTCCCGTTACTTTTAAGATGAGTTGTGCGGTTGTCTCTTTGCTTGACTCCTACATCTCCATTGAATTCTGCATGCAATGCAGAGGCTAGTGGAGTGGCACACCAAACCCAGAGCATGTGAGAATTCAGTGTGGACATGCTGTGGCCTAGGACAGCAGTAACAGGGCCCCCAGTTCCATGTGTAAATAAGCATGAGAGACAGCTGAGGGTGTGCGTGCGCGTGGGGGAAGAGAATCAAAGTTAGCAGGGCAGGTTCCTTCATAAGATTCTGGAAACTGGGAAGTGGGAAAAGGTAGAAGCTGGTTAGACAGCTACCAAAGAAGACAGAGGCCTGGGAGAGAAGAGATTCCGTATTTGCAAACTGATCTATACCTTTGGAAAGATTTGAGAATAAATAGAGTTTTGAAATTATTATTAAGAACTTTGATCATCTTAATGTCTCATTTAAAAAACAACACCACATTTTGCTTTTCTTGTCTTTTTTTAAAAATGTGTTCCCCTCCACCCCACCCTTCCACCCTGTTTCAGGCATTTTTCTGTTCACACCACTTTCTCTAGCATGACAATTTGCTCTGTCTGGGAGCCAGTATATTAAAGAAGGAGCAGTTTTGAACACACTGTGAATGGGGATATATTTTCCCACACCATCAGATCTAGGTGATGCCTCTCAGAATCTCTTCTTCAAATTTCCTTTCCATTTAGCAAGTTAGGATCACACACCTAATGCCTTCAGGTGAACTGGAAAAGGGTGAGTGTCACCTTGTTAATGAGTCACATCAGGATCACTAGCTTTTCTGCCCACTTAAGCTGATAGGATACCAACCTCAGATTCAAAGTTAGCAAACTGTGTAGGCTTTAGATGAGATAGTAAAGGGGGTAAACAGGAGCTTTCATGTATCTCCAATTAGCTGGCATATACTTCCAGCAGTCAAAGTAAGGGCAGAAGGGGAAAGTGATTTGAAATAAATAGATAAAGGCCTACATTTTCAAAACTGGCCTCTAATATTGGGTGAGGTCTGATAGAGAGAGGGCAGGTCATTTTTAGCACAAATCTGGTTTTCATTAGTTTCCAGGCCACCCTGGATTTAATTCCGCCGTTCATAGCAAAGTGCACTGACAGAGGGCAAAGTACAAGAAAGTGCACTCAGAGTGGGTGCCTTACCACTTCCTCTCCCAGCATTGCATTGAATGTAATCAGTGCACAGAGTGAAAGTTATACCAGGTATGTACAAATGCCTACAGGAGGAATGGGCAGGTGCCTGGGCTGCTGCAGACAAGCTGGGACACTTCATGCAGTCTCACAACCACTGGGGCAAAGAACTGGGCCCATATCTCTTTGTGATCTATTGTTATCTGGGTACTATTGTTGACGTCATTAGGCCTATATGAACCAGAGTTCTTCCATGTTTAAACTCTGTCCTTCTATGTTTAACTCTAATCGGCCTCAAAAGCCAAGGACAGAAATTGGAATGTGTAAACAGCTAGTTACCAATTACGACCTTGCTCATACCAGGTACCAAGCGATAATGATGAGGTTTGCATGTTTCTAGCTGGAGAAGGAGTAATAAACCCAGGGTAAACAGAACCAAATAACTGTTTAGAGGAATGTTACTAACAAGCTAGATTTATAGCCCTAGAATGATTTAACAGCTTAAATGTATAAACATGCCTTCGGTAGAGAGGGGAGGGGGAGTAGAGGGAAAGTAGAGGAGGAGAGGTGGGAGAGAGGGGGAGAGAGGGGGGGCTTAGTTGTAAAATGTATAAGAAGAGAGAAACTGTTTTTGCTAGTGTGCTTGATTTGAGACTTGCCTGTCTCCTTGCACCACTCTGAGATCTCAAATAAACTTTGATTGTTTCTCCACCCCGGTATGTTTATTGACGCGAAGCACACCGGGCAACGAACCCCGCTGTTGCTGTCCTCGGGCCACTATGCCGGCAACACTATGGTGTGCACTGCAATCTTGCAGTGTTGCTAGAAAACAGAGGCTTGTGACCCATCTTCTATAGTTTATATGCTGGAAATAAGCAGGCCCCTGCTCAGGGAGCATGTGCTGTTTGGCCCTTTTGCTTTACACACTCAACAGCCACATGAGTCAAAACAAACTGCTTTAACTTGCATTTTAGGAGCCTGCACTCTGAGGGGCAACATGGTGTGTATATCTGAGAGTTCCAGCTAAACCATTTTTAAGAATGTCCTTTTCTTGACAGTGCATGGCACAGGTGCTCTGTGTCTGTGCACTGTGCCTTGCAATCATCATAGGAAGGTGGTGGAACATACCAACAGAGAACATTTTGTGAAACTTTAACTCTTGCCTCAGAAGAGTGCATCATACTACTTCTTTACCCACAACTCTGAGTGACACACAGTTACCAGGAGCGTAGAGCGCCCCATCTTTCCCTTTTCTCGCCTACTCCAGGCATCAGCCTTGGCAGTATTAGAGCTCCCATCTCTTTTGTAGATTGTTTCACTGATATTGTCCTTGCTGTTTGGCTGTTTTTTCTCCTGCCAATATGCAGGATGACTTATGTTGCTTCCAATTTCCAGTACCATGTCTGACTTGACTACTCCTACTTCTCATGCTTCCCATTCTGCCACCACACAGTTCCCTTTGTCACAAACTCTTCCCACCACTACTTCTCCCTTTTCACTGCTTGGCTTGCCCACAGCAACCTGCTGCAAACTCATTTATCCTTCCTAGCCAATCTTAAATGAAGAGCACAAAGCTCACACGTGGAAACATTCAGCTGCAGCAGAACATTTTAAACAGGCAACACACCCTAATGGACATGGCCAACGCTAATGACAATAAAGCGCTAAACTAATAAAGAGGAAAGAAGCTGCAGTGGCATTAAGACTAGTGCATTTAATTATGTAACTGTTCATCAATAATAGTTACTTCATCATAATTGTGCACTTAATAAACAATGTCCCTGGAAACAGAAGTAAAAAAGCAAACATCTATTTTAGGCTTATTTTAGCCACTTTCAACTATTAATTGTGTGATTTAGAATGTGAGATGATGTTTAGTTTCAAGCACTGCCCTGTTACCACAGCCTTAAGCACAGCTTGTCTTCTAAGTGAAAAGGTTTTGGTTTGTAAGTTCAGTGCCTAGTTGACAGGTCAATCAACATCAAAAAGCTGCTATAGTGACTCCTTACAACCTCATACTACAATGCATCTTTGCTTGAGGGAGATGATATACTTCCAGTCATTGGGGCTAGAACATAAACACAACAATCTTTTCTCTCTATCTTGAGGATCTGAGCAAACAATAAACTGCAGGGAAGTGTGTATGTTTTGCAGTTGAACTGGCACAGGGTATGGTCAGATCTCTAATTTGTGTACTTTAGTCCACCCGATGCTCTCATATTTAAGTGCCAGATTCACTTCAGAGTTCTGCCAGCTTCCAGTGGGGAAACCAAACATATGGCCCCCTAAGATAGAGGATGCAGTTGGTGGGGAGTTGTGGTAGCCCAGAAACACTTGCAGGCTTCATTCTAGTGGGGAAAAGAGGGGTGACTTGCAAGGGGCCACCACATCCCAATGAGTGGGCTGTTTGCGCCATGGAGACAGCATGGCTAGTGGAACCAAGGCATGCACTAATTTAATGCATTCCCTGAACAGCCCTGCTGAGAGTTTCAAATATGCCCCTAATCTGCGCTGCCCTAATGAAGGCAGGTGGAGATACATTTGCCTGGAATCTTTCTGTCACATGCAAGGAGATTAGTTGATTCAGGGAACAGAAATGTACATCACTCTGTGCTAATATGGATGAATCAGGACATATGAGGTGGCAAAACTTTCAGTATCAGGTCAGAGAATTTTAGCTCTCCATCTACATAACACAAACATAATCCCACAGTAAAAAACAAACTTTCCCTCTCCCTCCCACAACTTACTTTCCTTCCATACGCCAGCCCACCAGAATGCTTAAAAAAAGGGTTTCCGATCAGAAAACAATCAGGTTCCCACACTATATTTAGTCCACATTTACCCACTTCCAAGGGTTCAACAATAAAACAGAAACCTCAGGCCAAGCTTTCTTCCTAAATTCGCATGCTCCTACATTTTCCCTGCAGAGAAGCCTTTGTTCTAAATGCCAGATCCCTCTGTCCAAAGCTAAGACCCACCTCACTTCTTATTTCCAGGCCAGAGTTAACAAGCCAAATCTATCATAATGAGTCAGCAAGAATCAATCAGCATCTCCCAGCAACATTCCAGGAACTTCAACCAGGGAGGGTGACTAGAAGAACCCTGCCACAGTGAAAAAAATCCAGCAGAAAACAATTCTTCCCATAGAATATCTCATTTTTCATACTATCATCCTTATTGCCAGAGTTGCACCAAGTTTGAAATACTTGAGTTCACACTGTAACTTGAATTTCCACCTCAAAGGCCCTGACATCCCCACCCCCCATTTATATTTGCTATGGGATCATCACCCACAGCTGGAATAAATGGTTCAGACAAACAGCATAGTTTTCCCATGCACTTATGTCTATGTTTTTGTGTCAGAAACTGAATCACTCCGCTACTTGACTTTCAGTGCAGCAGGTGCCATTGTTTTGAATCTCAGCTGCGGAAGTACTGTACTGTAGTAATCAATTCAGCTTTGAATCAGCAACAGTAGGTGCAGAGTGCAGCACTGGTCTTCAAGTTTCATATATCTTAACCTCAAACCTTGAAAAAATTTGAGATTCAGAGTACTGAATTAGTGAAGAACATACCAAAAAAGTTTTGGTTATTTTGTTTGGATAAGGGCTCCTACTCATTACTCTTTCTTCAAGGGCCTAACTGCATTATAGGGTCCACCTGAACTTTAATATTTTGACATTTAAAAAAAAATCACTTGTGTCAGAGCAAGGCAAATATGGAATCTCAAATAATTGGAGAAAATGAGGAGAAACCCAGATAGGCCTATATCTTCTCTCCAAACCTTTTTGGCTAGTGATGAAGAGCTGACAGCACTCAGGAGAATGAGGACCATAAATTAGTGAGTCTGTTGCACTTTTGCCTTCAGGAACAAGCATCTCTTTGATAGAACATCAGATTTAAGAAAGGAGACAAGTCTCGCCTCTAATTTGAATGCATCCTCCACCATCATGGAGATGATTCACATCCGTTGATATAACACATTTACCAACCTACCTCTTTGATTTAAATGGGTATTTCTTGTTTTAATCATAGAAACAAAACAAAAAAAGCCATGCTGGTTTTAAAATACATTACGGACACTAGTGGTTTAAACTACAAAGTATATGACAATTTTTGTGAGAGAGAATGGTGTCTTGTTTAATACACATTTAACACTGGCATTTTCTCATACGTAAGAGTTACAAACAGGATATCATTAATGTTTTCAGGAAGCTGCAGTGATTTTTTCCCCACACTTGCTGTGCTACCACCCCTAAAAGCACCGATAAAACATGACATGCTGCCCTCTCTCACAATAGAAAATGTCTGACTATCTATTTTGGCTATTTATGCTGCACTCTTGATTATCCAATACTAAGTTTTCTGAAACTTTGTTATCCAAAGCGGTTTGTCCCTCCACATCTTAGTGCATTGAAAATTCCCTCTGCTATCTGAAGCCTCAACCATCCAAAAATATTCAATGTCCTCTAACATCCACAAAAAAATCAAGGCTGCATTGTACTTAAATTAGCCCGGCAGCATCAAAAACTATGATGGTTTTACAACCTGAATTCATCTCCCAGAATAGCTTCCCCTATCCTGTCATAAAAATTGAAAAGCTGAAATGAAAGCCCTATGGGAGACTGAAGTCTGGGAATAACCTCAATAATGCAGCCTGTAGAATTGAAACATTTCATCCCCTCTAAACTGCTCCAAATAGGAAATGGAAAGTGCATGCTCTAAATGAATCTATTTACAAGTCTTAAACCAAACTCTAGCTAAATGAAACAGCTATATCTTCTGATGTTCTTTGATGAGATGGATCATTCCTCCATTCATCTCAAACCATTGATTCTAATATTTTCAGTGATGCCATCTAGTATAGTACAGTCAGTGACAGTGCAAGGTATCCCATACTTCACTCCAACAATTTTTTTCAGGCTTGATCAAGTAAGATTACCTTTCTGAGCAAGAGCCTCCATACACATTCAACCCCTCATTCAAAGCTTCTTTGTTGAGCTAGCCAACTGGAATGCCAACTGGGTACCAGTTACGATATGACCACAGGCAACCAACTTATTTCAAATAGGCCATTGAACATCTGTCAGGTAGTCATGATTTTCAGTAACTAATGACAATGGCTAGATTCTAAAATCTGAAAAAGGGTGTTGCAATTGAAGTGGCATGGTGACAATGGATTTTATCCTGAGTTGAGCCTCTGCCAGCTATATTACTGTCAAAGATGCCAACATCAAGTTTCACTTACCAAAGCATGATCTGTCAGAAAAATCAAATTACATGATAGGAAAACAGCAGGAACAATGTGTAACTAAATCATTTGTCTAGAAGACCAGACTCCTCACCTCATACTAAATATGTCCAATCCCTCTGTCTGACTGATCTGCTTATGGGGATTTTCATTTATTTTTATTTTAAATTTATTTTTTGCTGAGGCCTTTAAAACTAGAGTAACACAGGGCAACTGAAGGCAGCAGCACTACATATCATGAAATAAAAATAGGTGCTTCTCTGTATAAAAAATGGAATGTAAAATGAACTCTAACAGTATTCATTTGAATAGATGTTCCATAGAAAATTCCTGTCAGAACATATGCAGTTTCTGGCGGGAGGCAAATGTATAACTTCATTTATATATGCATGCACATGTTTGAAATATAAAAGACGTGCATGACAGAGATGGCTATAAATCCATGAAGTGGGTTTTGGTGACATCATAAAGCATGAGAGGAAAGAAGGTCATGTGGCTAAAGAACTGAACTGAAGCGAAATTGATAAGGTACTCCTGGGAGAATTCTGAGCCAAAAAACTAAAAATTATGTGCTAAAAATTTTAAAATTCTGCATATTTTATTTGTCAAAATAACACTATATAACCATGCCAGTTTCAATTATTTTTGGTAATTTATTTTAAAATACCTGTCAGCAACTATGTCTGTAACAATACAGACAACAACAACAAAATCCCCCCAGGAGTAGAGAGTTAAAGAAATCCCTACAACAACCTAGTTCCTGTTTCTCTGCCCCCTCCCCACAAAGAGCCCAGCCATGAGGCACCCCCCTAGCCCAGACACCTGCACCTCCTCCCCCGCCCCCTCAGAGCCCAACTGTGGGGCACCTCCAGCCCAGATATCTACCTCCCCCTCCCCAAGCCCAGGGATCCAGGGATGTCTGATGGTGGGTCCCGGGCTTGCGTGGAGTTTCCTGCACACCGTCTTCTTCGTTCAGGGTGTGCCAGGAACTGCAGCTGCCAGAAACCCTCCAGCTCCCGCTCCCACTGCCCCTGGCAGTGTCTTCTATTTGCAAGCTGGGCTCTACCGGGTCCAGAGGCCTCTAGTGGCGGCCAGCAGGTCTGAAGCATCAACTCTTCAGGGAAAAAGGAAATTCTATACTGAACATTAATTCTGGGCAAATTCTGCATTGGGCAGTGGTGCAGAATTCCCCCAGGAGTAATAAGGGCACAATTGCTTTCTCTGCCACAAGAATTTGTGTTTAACTCCCTTGTCCAATGTCAATCTCTTTGTGCCTGACCTTCCAATCTGTGAAATGGGGATAATACTTCCTTTCTTTCTCCCTCTGTCTTCTCTATTTAGATCTGAAGCTCTTTGAGGAAGGGAATGTTTCTTATTGTGTGTTTGTACTCTGGCTAACACAATGGGACCTGTATTGACATGTGGCCTCTTGGTACTACCATAATAAAAATAAATACATTCTAATAATAATAAATGAGAGCAGAGATTGGATGGTATGGTGGTTTCTCACCAGATGCAAATGAATGGCATTTCCTTGTACAGATGTATTTGCATTGTTTTTAAAACTTAATGTTAGGATTTTACATTTTAAAATGTCAGCTTACATTTGTACTATGTGATATATTAAGGCAGCAAAGGTTCAAATGATTGATTTATAAAGGTTTACTCTATTGTCTATCCATGTGCAGGAATAGTCAAAAATGTACATCAGAAACAAAAAAAGTATTAAGATTTTAAATACATAAAACCCAGGAAGTTAAAAAATAAAAATTAAGAACAATTTAAACTCTACCCATTTGTGTAAACATATTAACATGAAAGAATGTTTTTAAAAGATGTCAGTTCAAGTTATGTAACCAGGGGCGGCTCTATGGTTTTTGCTGCCCCCAGCACGGCAGTCAGGTGGCCTTCGGCGGCATGCCTCCGGGTGGTCCACCAGTCCCGCGGCTTCGGCGTACCCACTGCCGTATTGCCGCCGAAACCACGGGACCAGCGGACCTCCCGCAGGCATGCCGCCGAAGGCTGCCTGACTGCCGTCCTCATGGCGACCGGCCCGCGCCCCCCGTGGCTTGCCGCCCAGGCATGCACTTGCTGTGCTGGTGCCTGGAGCAAATTAAACATGCTATTGATATGTCTGGTCAGACTGCATGTCCAACTCTTACAAAAACATGACCAAAAACATCCTATCAGCAACATACTTCCAGACGTGCAGTTACAAGAGATACACTTGTTTCATTCCCCAGCACAGTGAAGTACAAATTGCATGTGCAGCGTGAAGCCCTAATAGCAGTTTATATATATTAGAAGTGCCAAATTCTCTCAGGATAGCAATGCAAAATTACTAATCATTTAGACCTGGCACGTCAGTAAGAGCAACAGAAAGAGGCTGCATTTGACCTTCATGCATTACAGGAAGGAGATTATATTATGCAGTATTTTGTAACATATTGCAGCAGCTTTTTACAGCATGTTGTAATATATCATCACTCCCCAGTTTCTTTAAAGAACCAAAAACAAGACTAAAATTTCAGGGCCAGATTCTGATACCCATACGTATGTGGAACAGTGCCTTAGTTGCTAAGTAATCCCATGGTTATGGGACAGTGGGCAATGGAACATGTTAGTCAGATATCAGGTCTATGGGACTACTTACCAAGTAAGCTTCTCCCCGATATGAGTAAAGGTGACAGAATCTAGTCCTCAATTAATTGTCATAGGTCTAGAACCTGAAGAATTCACCTAAATAAATACAGAGTAAGGACATCAAACTATAGCCCTGTGACTGTATGTCTTGGACTTTAGAAACTTATATCATATCTCCTAATTTAATACAGGATGATGTCAATGGGAGTTGGCCAAGATAAAAACTGGGTGAGAACTTGGAAGCTGTTGCTCACATGCTGCAGAATTTTCAATTTTGAGTTAATTATGTATACATTAAGGTGTTAAGATGCTTCAAGCTCAGATCTTTAGAGCCTCAAAGATAAGATATTGCTGCACTGGGGAAGGTCTTTGCCATCAAATCCCTTGTCAGTGCCACTGATTGTTTTAATGCTATTCACGTGTATTGAATGAAAGCACTTCTGCACATGAACTTTTTACTCCCTGATTCACATGCCAGGTCCACATGATCTTGTCCAGCTGAATGTGGTGCCTGGTTTCTAATTTTTTGTTTTATTTTGCAATTTTATTATCATATAAAAATTCTTTTTATGTAAGAGATATTTATATGTTCAAGGCCAAATTCCCAGGTACGCTAAAGTCACTTTGTATTGTGTAAGCAGTGTAGAGTGACATTAAAGTGGCCAGAGATAGCTAATGGAGAATTCCTCTTACACAGAGGAAATTGTCCACCACTGGAAAGAATTGGAACCCTTAGTCATTTTTTGAATTTTGTGATGTAATGTGAGTTCACTAGTCAGACAGAAGGACAAAGAAACATTAGACTCTTTGCAATAAGTTCAAAGGGGAGACATTTTTGAGATTTTTAATTAAAAAAAGGTACTCACTTCAATCAACATTTTCAGAAAAATGTCCGGTTGTCAGTGAGATATAACCCTCCTTATGTGAAAGCATGAGAGGATTTTCTTTTTCTGGAATCAACAAGGAGAAATTGAGATCAGCCATATAACAGGGCTGCTATCTTAACTATGTAGAAGCTATCATCTCTCCAAAGTAGAACACACACCTGCAGTGCCAGGACCAGAACCTTGTTCCGACCAGAAGAGTGCCAAAAAATCATAAGCTTACAGAACTGGTTCAGTTAGCACTCAATTAAGAAATATCCGTATGTCCTTTCTAAGAGCCAAGAGAGGACAATATGCTTGCACACAAATGTACAGTGCCCAATCACACTCCCACTGAACTCAATAGCAAAAAGTTCCTATTGACATCAGAGGGAAGAGTGCTGGGCCAGTAACACCCATTGACACCTCAAAGAGTAGGTGCCAAACTATCTGCAACAAAAGTAATTAATTTAATTGAATTAAAATCTATTTTCTGCAAACATAGGGGGGGATTTAACGTTATGGAAAATGTAAAGGGGAAGTAATTGTTAAACACTGGGTAAGGAAGCCATTTGCAGTGTGTAACAACAAGAACTTTCTTGAAGCTACCACCTGACAATGCAACATATTCTTACATGCCAGTAGATGGCTGTCTTTGTATTAACTATCTCTTCTATATAGCTCTCACCTAACAGTAACATCCTAGAGGGAGACAAAGAAATGTCAAACAATAGTCAAATTTCAAATCAGAGTATTTTTTAAAATGACTTTCAGTTCAAAAACAGTCCAATGAATTTTCTCCAAACTTGGCAAAAATATCCTCCTTTGCTGTCAGAATAATTCTGGCAACTTTTAGGCTAAACTGTTTCTCTAAGCTAAATAGTAGGGCTAAAATAAAGACTTAATAATGGTGGTTGCCTGCAACATCAGGTCTATAAAGTACTATACCTTTCAGTCTGATTCCTACTGTTGTTCCAAGTGCTTTAGAGATTATGATTCATTTCTTAATTGTAACTCACTAGTGTTGCACTGTATGAACTCATGAAACATTTTGTGAGTCTCACCATACTAAGAACTGGCTGTTGAGGGAGAACCTTTCTTCCTGTAAACTAAGGAGCATGACTTCCTGTTTAAGGAGGTGTGTGATGGTTGCCTGAGAGCAACAGGAAGTCACAGTGTGAGACTGCATACTGTAATTGTTGCTTTCTCTGTTTATATACAGTGTGTTTCTTTTCTCTAGTTGTGCACCTCTTTCAATAGAAGCCACAATAATTATAGCACTCTATGGACAGCTGATCATTGTTTAATGGCACTAAGAAGCCTATAGGCTTTAGTAATGGGAACCATCCATTTTCACTACTCAGTAGAACAAGGCAAGTGGAGCCATTAAAGTTTAGGAACTCATCATAGTGACAAAGCAATAGATACAAAGTGCCTCACTCTAAAATTTTTCTTTACATTAGAAAAGAATCAGTAGTTTCATTTCTTCCAGGCACCCTGTGTCTGATACTTTCTCTCTTTCCTTTCCTCATCTCTCCTTACCTAAGAAACATAGGCAGTTGTTTTGGACTAATAAACAAAGAAAAGCTAGCTCTATGAAACATATGACAAAGTCCATTAAATTACCTCCGCCACATCACTACCTCTCATAGAGACCACAGGACATGAACAAGATGAGACACCTTTTCATGTCAGGGGATAACTACATTTGCAGAGCTTACTGACATGACAAAGAAGCATTAGCTGTTTAAAAGAACCCAACCAATGCCTCTGAATTTGCTTTCCCTAGTAGAAAATTAAAGGAACTCCTAGGCATTTTCTCATGCAATTATGCGCAAAGAGACTTAAGCTCAGTTTTCATGATGACAAGCAACTGGATAGTGATAAGCCATCCTTGGCATCCTCTGCCTCCCATCTTTCTTCTCCAATAGAGGAATGATACTCTTTGTAATGAGGTCTTTTCCCTCCTACCAGGCCTCAGTGGTGTCCAGGGAAAATAGTAAATTAAAGGTTGTTCCTGTGAATTACTGAGCATTTCCCAACCTGGCTGAGGCAAAAAAGATTTATGCTATGAAACCAATAGCTCTCTGCAGATTGTCTTTACTGTGTATATTGTCTAGCAAAATAAGATATGTCTCTCTCACTTTCTCTCTCTGTTAGATAGCCTATAAAGGTCACAAAAGCTAAATCCAAACATAATGACATGAGAAATGTCTCTATTGCTGAGTAACTACTAGCTGACTATAATAGCATCAATTTATTAATACAAAACAATATTACTCAGAACAATAAAACCAATCTACTATGTTCCAACATGAGGCAAATAAATACATCTAAAATTAGATTCTATTTGCTGTATGAGATAAACTAGCTTGAATTGGAAATGAGGCAAAGAAGCCAGTTTAAGCTTTGACTGCTGCTTTTTTAGTATGGAAGGAAAAATAGCTGACTTCATAATAATTTCTAAAGGAAAATCCTTCTGTAGGGACAAAAATGCTTCATTCCCATGTGCATTGCATTACTATGCTGTTCCATGCAACATTAACTGAATTCATAATCTGTAAATAGGAGATCACCCATGCCTTAATCTGCAGTAACTATGCACTCCTTAGAAATCATGTCCATCTTGGTAGGGACACTCTCAGCTTTTACTTGAAGACAGAGGTTCTACCTCTGCCTTCTTAATGAAGTAAAGCCCAAGAAACAACATTGACTTTAGTGGAGTTCACTCCAAAATTGCACTGGTATACATAAGAGCAGAATTTATCTCTAATGCACTGGGAGACTGATTAATCCAAAATCTTGGGGCTTGATTCTCAGATGCCTTGCACCTTGTGTGGTCACTTATACCTGGGCAAGTGGATGTAAAACATAACCATATCAGAATGGCAGCATTATACACCCACTTTGCAGAGATATAAATGACTATGCAAGGCCTTGGAGAATCAGGTCTTCAATGCCTTAGTGTCTGTATTTCCTTTTATTCAGAGAGTCTGAAATCTGTGAGCTGAGACATACGAAGATTAGTCATAATTTCAATCTTCTTTATATGCTTTTCAGGCTCTGAAGTTCAGCTTGTGGGGGTAAATTCTCCCACAGATTTTGCTGCTGCTTTTACCAGTGAGTCAGTAGTCAACATAAAAATTTAAAACTACCCATTTCTGTCTAGGGAGGACTTTGTAATAACACTAAAATACTTTGTCTTCCTTTGTTATTTGCCAGAGCTCACACACCCACCTGATTAAGTGTTACTAGAAAGCGTGACTAGTTGTGCACTGCACAAATAACACATTAAAATATGATTCCAGGTGAGAAATAATCTGATACTGAAACTTAACAACAAAGGTCAGGCGACACAAAACCAAGAAAATAATTTGTCTTGAAGAAGTCTTTGGGTCTTAAGGTCACCAAAACACCAAATGAACTAAAGACAGATTTCAGCTTCTACTAATCTTTGCACAATATAACATAATATTAAATGGCATAGGTTACATATTACATCACATAAAGTCAATTCACATTATGGAGTATATTCTCCTTTTGATACACATGCAGAAGTCCTGTTCTGCTCAAGTTCCCAAAGGAGAAGTAATGTCACTAGTACAAATTCAAATCCTCCCAGAAACAAATCAGCAAATGTCACACAATTTTAAAATTTGCTTTTAAAATTATTTTGAATTTAAAGTTTTCTTAAGGAACCATTAAGAGGTAAAAAGAGTGAACGAAATCACTTGCTGCATCTTAACCTTTTGTTAATTTTTTCTGACAGTTATAGGATACTGTAATGGGGTACCTCACCCCCAGAGCACCCTCTGGCAGGCTGGTGCAACACCACAATATCAGCTCTGCCTCAGTTTCCCCTACTGAACTTTCTGTAAGTCCAGTGAGGCTTATGTATATTGAACAGTGAGTGACACTTCAGGAGTCTAATTTATTTAACCCAAAGGTGGAACGTTACACAAATTGGCTTTCACTCCAGCATCCTTGTTGGAGGGAGAAGGAGCTGAGTTAACTTTAGTCCAGCAACCCCACTTTCGTCCAGGTCCCTTACCAGTGAGACCATCTTGACCCGGAACCCTCTTCTGGGCCTCTCATCATCAGCTGTGTCAGGGTCCCCTAGAGGTCAAACCACTACAACTCTTCCTTGGAACAGCATTTAATTGCTCTGATCTGGGGCTCCTGCTATTACCTGGTGAAATCCTTCAATTGAGACCAGGTTTTGCCAAGAGTTGGCATTCATAGCTACTTCCTTTTGGAGCCTCTCGCACGTAGGAGCACTCTGCCTTGGTGTCCTTTCCTAGTGGGCTTCCTCACTAGCTCCCTCTGAGAAGCCCTCCCCTTAGGAGCTTGGTCTTTCTCATTCTGGGGATTGTACCTCTCTCCAGGAGCCTCTGTTCTCTAGGGACATGCCACTGGGAGTGGCTTCCTAGCCAGCTCCCCTAAGGAGCTCTTTCCCCAGGTGCTTCCTCACTATGTTCTCTCCTGCCTGAGCCCACGTAACTCTTAAAGATATGCCTTAACTAATTAACTAGTTTCCAGTTCCTCAGTGAGCAGGGCCTGCTCCAGGCACCAGCTTAACAAGCAGGTGCTTGGGGCGGCCAAGGGAGAGGGGCGGCACCTGTGGCAATTCGGGGGTGGCAGGTCCCTCACTCCCTCTAGGAGCGAAGGACCTGTTCCTGAACTGCCGTTGCCGATCGCGGCTTTTTTTTTTTTTTTTGCTTGGGGCAGCAGAAATGCTGGAGCCGGCCCTGTCAGTGAGTTAACTACTTTCAAGTGAACCTGCCTAATTCCTTCTTGTGGAGCGTGTCAGAGGTAGGCAGGGCCCCTGACCCCTTCAAAGGGCCAACTACCCTCTGACGGATATATTTATTTATTGTGTAGGGATCTAGCCGCTTGTCTTACATTATTGTCAGTGGAAGCTGTGTGGTTTAATATGCACTGTTTGGAAAATGTTGGAGCGTGTGTAGGGAAGGGAAAGACAATGTGACAGCAGTTGGCTGAAACACACACAGACTGGCCTCTGCCAGTGTTTATTTTGCAACTTTCTTTCACATGTGGATAAATATGACAATGCAGAGGAGGGTTTTCAGAGCCCATGTAGGATGAGCTGTTTAGTCTCTTGTTTACTGTGAAACTATTGAGAAGCTTGTTTTGAACGATTCATGGGAGTAGCTAGCTGGAGATCAGTGTGACCAGTGAGTCCGCAGGGCTGCCTAGGATCAGTTACGTAATAAAATGCCAATTTGGGGACTGATTCTGATATCATTTAACTAGTTTTTGTACTATGTCAACAGCACTGACTTCAGTGGAGTTACTCCTGAGCTATGCCAGCGTAAGTGAGACCAGAATCAGGAACAATGACTTTCTATGTGATCTGTTTTTGCGTGTGTGGTGCCTTGGACCTAATAGTTTCTAGAGGACGTGGCAGGGATATAACAGTTTCATCCATATTCCGGAGTATATGCTTTGGTGAAACCTGAGTACTTTATATAAGCAGTCTCAAGGTTACATTGATGGGGATTTAATTGTGAAGCAGTTTGTTGGTCAGTTTGTTTAGCATCTATCTGAAAGAGAGACAGTAACAATATTTTGCTTGGTTCTCTTTAGGCCATTTTCCAAGTTAGTAGTGCAAAATTCTGTGCTTTCAAAAAAACCAAAGGATCTTTGGCTTCTACTTTCTCCAGAAGGGTAGCAGAAACCTGGTTCCCTACTATACCTGGGGAACAAACACAGAGACAGACAGACACCCTCCACACTATCAGACTGTGCTACTGACCCAACAACTCTCATCCAGCAGAAGAGGATACAGGATTGGCTTAGTGAGGCTCAAATAATAGCCTTTCCTATGTAGACAATGAAGGTAAAGCTTCCTCTAGAGCAGGTTTTAAAATGAAGTCAATGGGACAAAATGACAGTTTACCACCCAGTGGCCAGATTGTGTCCCCAAGATCTGCAGACAGTTAAGGCCTTTAATGAGAAAACCAACCTTGCCTATGGCTTCAGGATCCAACAGAAGGAGGGGGCAGGAAGTGTTGGAAGGAGGTGGGTACATCGCCTTCCCTATCTGCATCTTTCCAATATTCTCCAAGATTCCTGCTTCTATATGACATGCCATATGCCCTGGAACCTCCTCGTCTATTTCCCATTACCCTTTTATTTCTTTTTCTGTTTTGATACAGTGGTTATTTTAAAGTATCCTACCCCATTTCCAGTGAGCTGACTTGACCCATCCATCAAAATGAACTGCTCCCAAACCTTTCTTGATGTTAACTTCTATGTCCATCTCTTAAATCGCTTGCCTGATACCATTTTCTAGCAGGATCTCATCCCATGTTCTGGGGCTTCCCTGATAGTTGTATCCCATATAGTGAAGAATATGCCCAGGAAAACCCAAAACTTGCCTTATGGAATTTCCTATGCACTCAGTACACTCGGAAGCATTTCTATGTGGGAAGATCCAGAACATGCATGTTCAGAGTTTGCAGAAGGGGACCCAGTATCACTGCGAACTCTTCAGAGAGCCTCCTCTGAGAAGAATCCTATTGGTGGGTAGGAGATTGATGAGCTTCACCCTTCTGTAAAAGTTCCTTGAGATGGGGAAGGAGGGCCCTGGACTCTTTGCTGCAGAGTCTCCTGCCATTGGGCAGGGGTACCAGAGGAGCTGAAGCTTACCTATACGGAAGGTAGGGAAGACGGTCTTCTCAAAAAGTTCATATTGTGCTAAGGAACACACAAATCTCTCTTTTCTTGATTGAACAGAAGGTTCCTTCTAAGGTTCAGACAACACTCGCGGATGGACTCAGCTCAGCTCCTGGACTCCCAGATAGTCAGAGAAACCAAAAAGGCCTTGTTTCATCTGCAGTTGTTTCCTCTTCTGATGGATAAGGACTTAACAACAGTATCCACATCTTTGCCACTTCCAGGTTACACTATTGTAATGCATTATACTTGGAGTGGACCAGGAAGTCCACCAAAAAGATAAACATGGGAGATCAAGCAGCAGCCAGCCATTCTATATTGGTTGCCTACCCAGTTCCAAGTCCAGTTCAATGTCCTGGTCTTCATTTATCTATCTATGAGCATTTCTAAAGCATACATTTTAGCAAATATGGGCTGGGGCCCAGATCTCAATGACAACCTTTTCCTCAATCATATGCCAAATGGCAGCTGTCTTCAGCTGGAACACTACTTCTCACAGAGCCCAGGGTATGTCTCACAAGGAATTTACTCAGTGCACAGCCTGCAACTATGGAACAAGCTTCTTCCTTAAGTAGATGGAGTCTGTTTTACCACCTTCAAGGCAAGATGCAAAACTCGTCTCTTGGTGCAGGTCTTCTAGCAAGGGACAGTGTTTCCTGACTCCACTTAGCATCCGATCCTTTTACTAAGAGTGTGTTGAGTGGAGGAGGGCGTAGAGCTGTGCTCCAATTTCGAGAGAAATCCACGCAGTACATACATGTATGTAAAAGCACCAAGATATTACAGTAATGGGTGCTTTAGAACTGAGTCTGATCATTTAAAAGGAAAACAATGCAATTTCCCTTTTGGGGAAATTTAATACTACGCCTTGTGCGGTGGTATAAGGCATAAAGCTGAAAGGCTAGTGATTTTAATCACCTAAGAGGATTAAAAATCCTTATTATTTCATAGAAAGACACTGCTTAGAGTGACACTGCTAATATGAAATTGGATTTCTAAAGAAAAACACTATTGATATGGGTATGACATCGTTGACAGCCTTTTGGAAAGCTCAAATTGTGCACAGCTGTCTAAAGCTATTTCACTGGCAGGAGGATGGACGAGATGATCTAATAAAGCCTTTCCAATCTCTAACTTTCTTTATGTGATATAGTTATTATATAGAAGTATGTTCACCTAGATAAGGGATGCAATTGTTTTCATGCACAGAAATTATTTTACAGTATAAACATATATTAAATGATTCCCAGTGCACAAACCACATCAGGTTTATTCCAGCAGCATGCTCTCAAGTGGCCCCTCAAAACATTTCTGCCACCGAGTATAAGAGAAGGTTTCCCTGATTTCCCTGCCTCTTTTGGGGATCTAAATAATCCCTGTCAGAGAAGATTTATCCCTGAAACTCGTAAAAATATTTGTGTTGAGTAAATTTGTCTTTGCATTTGGAATGGCCCAGATTGGGCCAGATTATAGGTATCTTCAAAACATTGCCACTGGGGAAGATATCCCCAGATCCCATTACAAGGTCTTCACTCTCCTTCTCACTATACAAGTCAAATACACTATCCATTCACTCATTGTAGTTCACAGGAGCAGGGTACTAATATTTCCAGCATATATATATAATATGTTAGTTTGCACACCAGTGCTTCCTGCTCTGGTTATGATTCTAACAAAGCATTTTTATTTAAATAGAAAACTAAATGAAGAGTTTCCTACGCTTCTTACGTCTCCTCCTCAGGGGCGCACGTACCCCTGGGACAGAAGGTTTGTTAGAGGGGCAACCTTATGTGAGAGCCCTGTCTAAAATATTGGCAGTTCATCACTGGTTCATTCAATGTATTAGTGAAAACTCTGGTTTGCTACTGCAATCACTGTCATGGCAAGCATACAATAAATCAACTGTCCACTAAAGACAGGTTGTATGTCATAAGGTTGGTTGACAAACGTGAAACAGACCATGAGAGACAGATATATTGTAATGTAAATTTCACTCTGCAGTTAGTTCGATCATGTAGGGTTAACAATAACAAACACATCTATAGCTGAGACTAGCACAGCTGAAAATACAATGCAGGGAAAGCCATAACTGCAGTTTTTGTACTACCACATTGCCATTTTGAGAAAAGAGTTTGTTCCCACTAGAGCTGTGAGTCTGCTCTTTGGAGAGCCCCTTCTAGCAGCGGGGTCCCATTTCAAGCTTTCTCAGAGAGTTTGGACCTTTACAACAGCGGAGGTTCCAAGTGACATTTCTCTCCCTGTATTGATTCAGCTGCACTAATTGTGCCTTTGGCAATGTTGTCTGTATCAGTCTGGGGTCCTCTTTTTCTTTTCTTTCAGATGCTTAAAAATGCTTCCTGGTTTAAGTGTCTGATATACCTTTATTGAAGCTGAGGTGTCTTTTTTTCTTCTTTGATGGACTGCTGCTGGGCAAACAGACAGCCCCTTTTCTCCCTGTCTCACAGTGGTAGGAAGGCAGTCACATAAGCACACCAGTCTGTTCTTATCTTCTATTCAGTGATGAATCCAGATCTACAATAAATGCTGTTTTCACAAAATAATTTTAAGCCTTGCGTCCCATATAGTAGGAGGACATTTAAATCTAATGTAAAATTATAATGGGGGGAGAGTGTTTGTCTTTAATAATTATGAACTCAAAACAAGCAAGCACTGAATAATTCTGCTCTAGTGGCTACATTGAATATTCTAAGGATGTCTTCCCCTATTTTCAGCGTAGCAGGAGACTGAATGAAAAGGTAACATTCCACACTAACAGGCTGCCTAAAGGAAATTTTTATATATATAAAGAAGAAAAAAGCTCTCAGCAAACACAGAGTAGCAGAAAGCCTTCTCTAAACATGCTGACTTTCATGTCTGTCTCTCTATTTAGAGTTTTTTTCTACTTCTACTCCTAGTCTGTTCACTTTAATCTTTGGAACCATTATTTAAGTAATAAGAATATGAAGGGCCATGCATTGTTGGATAACCTCATGGCTAGGGAGACATTCCAAAGCACAGTGCTTAGCCCAGTGGCACAATTTCCTTAAAACAATATGATCACAAGTAGCTTACTGCAATTCCAAGAGAGGAAAATACCTTTTGAGTTCAAATAAAATGTATCAGCTATAAGATCACAACAATGAGTGGGACTAAATAGATGAAAACAAGTCCTGATATTTTATAGCAATGTCAGGTGTCTGTATGAGGCTGTGTGTTATGATGCTGAAGTGCTGTAATTGTAAGGGACTCGGTTAATAAAATTCAGTGCCAGCTAGCATCTATTTTAAAATAAAACAGGGACATCCCTCTTCAACATCATGCTGTATGTGTATGCTGTCCATGCAGCCTACTTACATTCAGAAGTCAGAGAACTGATCCACAGTGGAGCACTTAGACATATGAATTTGCAGTCTCATTTTACAGTTTCCCAAAGATCCTTATATGGGATAGTGACCTCTGAAATGGGAAAAACAATGAGATACAACATTACCACCCTCTGAAACGAGCCTCTTGTGAGACTGAAGACAAATTGTGACACCTTACTCAATTTGAATAGTATCTCACTCCATAAATAGCCCCACTGACATCAATGAGACTATTTCAATCATAGAATAGAATATCAGGGTTGGAAGGGACCTCAGGAGGTTATCTAGTCCAACCTGCTGCTCAAAGCAGGACCAATCCCCAGACAGATTTTTTTTGCCCAAGATCCCTAAATGGCCTCCTCAAGGACTGAACTCACAACCCTGGGTTTAGCAGGCCAACGTGCAAACCACTGAGCTATCCCTCCCCCCAAACTATGGTCCAAACTAATGTGAAGTTCTGAATCTTTGAGATTTCCCCATCGCTGGTAACTAGTGTGCATTTTATTACCCATATGTCTCTAGTTTTAGCACCACAGATGTTTCTAATTTAGTTCAAACATTTTTGTAAGACATTTGCTAGATTACGTCAGCTACAGAATCAAGGCCAACAACAAATACTCATAAAAGCATATTTCTCTCTAAGACTGAATGAAGCAATTTGCATTCAGCATAAAGCAAAAACATCTCCAAGGTCAAAGAAAGGATTGCTGAAGCTTATGCACTTACATAGCTGGAAGTAAAGAATGTTAGAGGTGTGTACAGCAGGGAGAATGACAAGATGTCAATTAGAAACACAAAGGTGGAAATTAGAAAGGATTTGGGCATGAGAATTTTTCCCCCACAACCAAAGATTCTAAACCTGATTGCTTTTAAGACAAAATCAGTAAGATTTGGCACTAATTCTAACCTGACACTGTTTCATAATAGAGAGCTATTTATTACAAATTGTAGTCAAGAGTACAACAAAATGATTATTTGTATTATTGATAATAATACATAACACTCATAGATCACTTTCCCCATGCATAGATCTCAGACATGGGTAAGCATCATCAATCCTGTTATACAAGTGGCAAAACACATAGACTTAAGCCCACATTTTCAGAAATGGCTATTAATTTTTGTTCGGCCAACTTGAGTCGTTGGTCCTGATTTTCCAGAGGTACTGAGTCTCTGCACCTTCCTTTTAACTTTATGAGAAATAATGGATACTCAGTAACTGACTGCCGGCCAGAAGCATTTAACAAAATTAAAGGTCATCTCCCTGCCTATATAATGTATCATCTGCTTGGCCTCACATTTGCCCTTTGTGCAATAGAGAGCAGGGCCGGCTCTAGGTTTTTTGCCGCCCCAAGCAAAAAA
>NW_020664420.1:61030856-61045415 GCF_002925995.2 Terrapene triunguis | reverse complement strand
CCAGCACTGGGCTCCCTCCCCCCCAACGTGGATCCGCTACCAGCACACAGCGGCCGAGCCCTGGCCCAGCTGCGACTCCGTCCCCATGCGGGTGGAGCTGCTGGACGGCACAGAGTGGGAGTACTTCCAGGCTGCGGGGTGGCTGTGGGGCGGCGCGGAGAACACGGCCCCCTCCCTGGGCTTCGTGGCACTGCTGGTGGCCAAGGTGGATCAGTTCGTGCTCACCGCCCTCACCCCCGACATGCTGGCGGCCGAGGACCTGGAGAGCCCCCCCGGACCTGCTGCTCTTCAGCCTCACCGTGCCCTGGCCCAGCCCCAGCGGGCGGGAAGGCGAGGATCTCCGGCTGCGGGGCTACCTGCTCAGCACCGACGAGCCCAGGTGGCCGCTCACCTCTGGGAGCCCCTCTCGCCGCCGCAGCCCGGGCCTGACTCCAGGGGACCCTGCTTCCCTCCCTCCCCGGCTCCTCACACACTCCGGGAGCCCCTCTCACTGCCGCAGCCCAGGCCCTGGATCCGAGCCTGGGCTGTGGCGGTGGTGGGAGGGTTCTCCTGGAGTGTGTGAGGAGCCGGGGAGGGAGGAGGAGCCAAGCCCGGGCTGCGGCGGCGGTGGGAGGGGCTCCCGGAGTGTGTGAGGAGCCGGGGAGGGAGGGGGAGCCGAGCCCGGGCTGCGGCAGCGAGAGGGGCTCTCAGAGTGTGTGAGGAGCCAGGGAGGGAGGGAGGGAAGCAGGGCCTGGAATGCAGGGAGGGAGGAGGGGTCCTGCTGCCACTGCCGCTCCGAGTCTCCCCAGGGCGGCGCGGCGTTTCCCCGCCCGAGTGGGCTGTGCAGGCTCGCGCGCTAACAGGGCCATTGGCTTTTTGCTGCCCCAAGCAAAAAAAAAAGAAGAAGGGGGGGCGGAGTGCCGCCCCTTAGAAAGTGCCGCCCCAAGCACATGCTTGGAGGGCTGGTGCCTAGAGCCGGCCCTGGTAGAGCGGCACCGCAAGAGCAGCCTCACAAAGGATTCCTGCAAGTTGGCATGTTAGGGTGTGTACATGATTACACTGACCTTATGGCTTAATAAACCAAACAAGTGGATTGGGATCACTGGATTACAGGAGGCTAGATCAGGGAGGCTGCGGCATTGGCTTCAGGCCCTAGCTCTGAGCTGAGGGTTGGATTTCACACCAAGTACTTCTCATTCATATAGGGTGACCCGACAGCAAATGTGAAAAATCAGGACAGGAGGTGGGGCGTAATAGGAGCCTATATAAGAAAAAGACCCAAAAATCGGAACTGTCCCTATAAAATCGGGACATTTGGTCACCCTACATTCATAAAGCTTGACTATGCTCACTTTAACAAGCTGAAATGAATCACACAGAATGAGCATAGAAAATATGCTCATGTACAAAATAACTTTACTGGGCAACAACTCACAGCTCAAGTACCAGACTGCGCTAAGGTTTTCCTCCAGCAGCAAGAGGAAGAAATGCTCCTCAACAGGCCAAGCAGCAGCAATAGAGCTGCACTGTGGATGCAACTCCAACCCTGAGGCTGGAATCGTTTTTGCAGTGCCTGCTGCCCTCATTTGTGTCTGAGGGGAATAACCAGTGCATGCATGCAACAGCAACTGCATGGACCCAGCCACTGCCACGCCCAGCCCCATCCCAAATCCACATTGCTCAGTGGTGCAAAAAGACTCCACTCCCATCCTCCTCAAAGCTGGACTCCGTGGCATACAAGGGCACCATGTATCATTTCCTCAAGTCCTGCTCCTCATTTTACCAGTTCCATTGTGGGAAGAGCCTTCCTTGCCTGTGGAGGTGGGGACAGGATTTACCCCAAGGCTTTTGGGTCTAATTTGAAAAAATCTGTGGGGCAGGACTAGTTTAGACTGTAAGACCTTTGAGACAGGGACCTTGTCTCTTTAATTCTCTATGAAACTGCCCGGAAATCATTGCCTTTAAAGAAATGATACAAATGAAGGAATAAATAATAAAATCACCTTCAAAGTGAAGTCTCAGCTTCTCTGACATTGTAGTTACCTTGTTATAATACAGACTGCATAAAAAAACCCAATGACTATGCTAGATCTCCTCAAAGATTATATTATTACAAGGGTACAGTGGGTGATGCTATATATTGAATTATTTTGTACTGGGGGGAAATAATGCTTGACAGCTGAAGGCCCTGAGAATTATAATTGCTCCTTTCAACAGTTAGGACATTCATACACATATTAAACTAGTTGCAACATTACAAATCACCTTGATTGATCAGTCCATCAGCTCTCACAGAGAAAGCGCCGATCACAACATGTCATTCGGGTTGTTCTAGCCAGTCCTTCAGCCATTCGCTGGCCAGACTGTCAGTGGCAACATTACAAATAATACTCTCTACTGATTGGGCCTGATTCTCCTTTCACTTACATTGGTGTAAATCAGGAATAACTCCACTGAAGCTTGTGGGCCAGGTCCTTTGCCGGTGTAAATTGCCATGGGTCCATTAAAGTCAGTGGAGCTACAACAATTACACTAGCTGAGGATCTGGCCCAATATGTGAAATGGGTGTGACAGGAGAGTCAACCTCAATTTCAAGTAAACTCTCTAAGGCCTGGTCTACACTGGGTGGGGGGCGGGGGGGTCGATGTAAGATACGCAACTTCAGCTACGGGAATAGCATAGCTGAAGTCGACGTATCTTATTTCGACTTACCTCCCATCCTCACGGTGCAGGATTGACGGCCGCGGCTCCCCTGACGACTCCGCTACCGCCGCGCACCCTGGTGGAGTTCCGGAGTGGACGGGAGCGCGTTCAGGGATCGATATATCGTGTCTAGACAAGACGCGATATATCGCTCGTTATCCGCCGACCCAGCGGGCAGTCTGGACATACCCTAAGTTTAGCCGATTAGAAGGGAAGTTTTCCTGGAAGTGAACGATACTGCTTTTTTGTTTATCTGTTTTGGTACATTGTAATTATACAAAATTAAAATATGTGAAAAAAATACAGTGGGTGAAATTCTGGACCCATTGAACTCAATGGTAAACTCCCTTTGACCTCAATATGGCCAGGATTTCACTCCATATGAGCTATGGCCAAAATACACATTTTGGGTGCCTAAAATTAGGGACCCAAATTCAGACTTCTGTAGATTTACTTATTACCTAAATAAGTTTCTTTGATGGGAGTTGTGGGTGCTTAGCACTCCTCAAAATCAGGCTACCTATTTAGATTCCTAAATATGGATTTAGAGGCATAATTTAAGACAACCAAGGTTGAAAAATTTGGCTTGTATGTTATAAATTAATTAAATAATTTTAAAAGATCCCTGAAAGTAGCAATCAAGCTGTACCTTCTTTTAGCTTTCTTGGCTGAAGAGAGGAAAATAAATTGTTAGCAGAATGAACACTTGGAGTATTTTTATTGCTATTTGAATTAGGGGACATGACTCAGTTTTATTTTCCCCAAGCTATTTTTTCCTGATATATGCTACAGAGTTGGTGGCTGAGAAATTACAACAAGGGCATATGCAGAGTGGGTCACACTTACAGGCATTCTGACCCTCTCTGTTTATAACATTCTATAGCTAAATCAGGAGCAAGATACTCCAGGACAGTTTGCTACGCTACATAGTACCATACAAAGGCTGTTCTTAAACTAAGGGAAGTAGTTTGGCAATTGCTGTAGAATATGAGTCAAAACTAGATTTAAGTTACCATAACCACTTGAGTGGAAGCAAGCATACATTTGTAGAGCTTTTAGTTTGTAAATGAAGACGTTATTTTGCCTAACCTGGGTCAACTTGACAGTTGCTACTTTCTGGGTTGTGATCTTTTGCCATACCTCTGGCAGCTCTCAACTATCCAGCTTTCTGCTCAAAGGGGATCAGCTACAAATGAGATCGGAACAAAAGGCTTTTTATTATGAACTTTCTATCCACAGAATTTTTCTAAGATTAGAATGTGTCAGTTAGAACAAGTTGTCAATGCAAGTCTTTATCTGAGTGTATAAAACCGTTTTAACCTTCTGCCAGGTTAAGCAGGTTCATTCACATACAGACAAGTTCTACCAGATTTAGCCTAGTTCATTGCCTTTGTGCTTTCCCTGTTTCAAAGTGCCTGCTCCACTCCTAGGTCTGACAGCCTCTTTCTCCTCCCTGACCTCCAGCCCTCAACTGCTCAATTATCCTTTGGTTGTTTACATTTGTTACAATTCATTTCCTCCTATGTCCATCCTAAATCTATTTCCTCTGCAAACACATCCTCTCCCTGATACTTTCTAGATCACTGAAATTCTCGGCTTGGAAACAAAGACTTTAAGCTTTATTTAAAACAAGATTTATGAAACTCTGTTCTGTGACCTACTGATGTGTCTTGGAGGGAGTCCTAGCGATCATGGGAGGTCATGCAAAAACATAACATTCCATGTATTTTAAATGATAAAAAAAATTGATGCACAACAGAAGCCTTGTAATGGTGAGGCCATTCTACTGCTGTAGCCTTGAAATCCCAGCTAGTCATAGTTGTGTGTTTCACTGGATTTACTTTATACAAAAGAGTACAAGTCCCATTCAAATATATTGTTTATTATCTGTGACACAAAGTTCAAGTACCCATGCAGACAGACCATTACAAGATGTATCCCTGATTTCAGAGCTGCCCAGGGAGCACAGTTAAAATGCTGGAGTTTTGCCATATGAATGTGTTTCTGGCATGAAGCGCATTGAGTCTGGGAACCCTTGTCTTCAAGATGGTGGCTTGAGGTGGGAGAATGTTGCTGAACACTTTTTAAAATGAAGTCAGTATATATCTAATGGGAGTTTTAAAATACATCAATTCTGAGGTATTTTTGTTTAAACTGCAGAATTTTAACATATGATAATATGAATATAATGGACCAGATCCTTCAGATTGGCTGAAGACCTCTTGATGCAAGTCCTGAAGTGGAGAGAAAGATGGTTTTAAGCAATTTCTGTGTTCCCCCAGTCCTGAGCTACCAGGTGTTGGCCTAGTTCCCAGTGCAAATGGGTGCAGCATGAAGGCTGCTCTAAAATGCACTGGCTCCCAAAAGCCCCTAGGGGTCACCAGAGCATAAGAATACTCCAGCCATAGTCATTTTACCCAGCTGTCTCCCATGAACCAGCAGCAACCATGGTGTGACATAGGAGCTGCAACAGTGACTCTGTGCCACACAGAGGTTTCCCTATGTTGGAGGAGTCCTCCACTGGCATTCTCAGTCAGCTTTCAAGACCCTGTTGCCAGTCAGCACTGCATAGGCCATTGCAAGACAAACTGAGAGACCTTTCATGAGACAAGACCCCGCAATTGACTTTCTTTAGCCAGGAACTCAGCAGATTAGGTTGTCTTTGAAGGAGAAATACCCAGTTTTAGCTGCAGAACTCATGAAAGTTCTCATCCAGTTTTTGTCCTGGCGTCTCTGAGTTAGGCTAGGGTTCTCTTCTACAATGGCAATGAAAACAAATTAAAATACCAATGCAATTTTTATCAATCAAAAGTTATCTTAGACTGTACAGTACTTCCCCAGACTAGTGAGGAACAGCTTTTTTCCTCTACACAGGCCCATCCACAACATCAAACTGTAAAAGTACTTAGGTCAAGATTTTTACAGATGTAAAACTTAGGCTGCTAAATTTGTATTTAGACACCTAAATAAGTGGCCTGATTTTCAAAAGTGCTCAGTACCCAGAAGTTCCCAATGACTTCAGTCCAGTCAAATATGGATTTAGCAGCCTAATTTCTGCATCCTCTTTTTAAAACTCTTGGCCTTAAATTTATAATTAAAGTTAATTTTTCAAAACTTCTTAATAAATTGTTATTATAGGAATAGTTATGGTTACAAAAATGTGCCTACTCATGGTTGGAGATAGAGGTCTTGCGGAGGTAAAGTGGGAAGGAGTGTCACAAACAGTCCTCAATCTGGAAGGGTATCACCAGCTCCAAAAATATTGGAAACCATTATTTAAACTATGAATTGGGCACTCCTGGATTATAGTTGATCTCTTTTGGAAGAGATCAAACCACTTCAGTTAGACGGAGATCAAACCACTAAACTCTGCTCAAAACCTATGAAAAAGAAAAGACTAGAATCATGTGAAACAAGTGGCAAATAATTGTCCATTAGACACAATTTCTTGAGTATGCGGCCTAGTCTTGGATAAAAAAAAATGTATCTGTCTGATCTATGGAGCCTCTTCAGAAATGCAGTAGAAACTAGAGAGAAAAACAAGCATGATATCAAGGAAAAAAATCAAGGAGAAATAGGAAACAGGAAGGCACTAAAAGAAAATGTCCTGTGCAGCACTTTGATAAGTTAAAAGCCCTTCTATGTTCCTATTTAACAGCGTTAGTTTGAAGTTGGAACAGGAGGAACTGTATATGAACTGCAGCACTAGCTGTGCTCAAGTCATTATGGCTCTGCTTTTGATGTTAATTTTCCAGCAAACTTTTAAGCAATATTTGGTAGGGAGGGCAATTCTATTTCTCCATTTACTACCTTGAGCGACAGGAAGAGTTTCTGATGTACTTTAAGTTTCATGCAGTGCCTGCACCAACTGTGATTTCTTTTTAAACAAACTTTTTAAGTGAGTTTTAGCGCTTGTGAAAGGCACCAGATTGATGGCTCTGGAGAACGCAGTCCTCAACCTATACTCAGAACAGGCCTGGGTAGCAGCTGTGCGAGTCACTCTGCACTACTCCTACTTTATAAGCCCCAAACTGCGAGACCACACCTCTTAAAGGAAGATGTCAATTCATTCTCAATGCCATTCAATCCTGGGCATTTCTGTTGAGAAATCAGAGTGAAATTAGTGCCAGTTGTGTTGGGGTTTGTGAAGTGGAAACGTGTCTCCTTTGAGTTGACTTAGGAGCCCTAAACTCATTTCTCATTGTACACCCAACAACTTACAGATGGTAACTGTGGCATATTCTACACCAAAGTGATTTTTTTTTTAAGGAAAGACCGAAGCGCCAATTGTTGGGTCTTGCTGAGCTTTGCTTGCACAGGACGTTAAAAGGGAGTAAAACTGGGTGTATGCCTCCAGGACAAGTTAAAGCAGCCTCTGGAGAGGGTGCAAAGAAGAGCCACCAAAACCAATTCCAGGGCTAGGAAAAATGCCTTTCAATGAGATACTTCTGGAGCACAATCTATTCAGCTTTATCAAAAAGAAAGTCAAGAGGTGACTTGATTATGCACAGAAGTACCTTCATGGGGAGTAAATACTGGGTACTAGACGGCACGTAAATCTAGTGGAGAAATGCATAACAGGAACCAATGGCTGTAATCTGAAGACAGACAAATTCAAACGTGAAATAAGGTACACATTCTTTCCCCCTCCACTCCCCCCCCCTTTTTTTTTTTTGAACAGGGAGGGTGGTTAGCCACTGGAACAAACTACCAAGGAAAGTGGTGGATTCTCCATCACTTGATGTCTTCAAATCAAGACTGCATGTCTTTCTGGAAGATGTGTTTTCATCAAACAAACACTATTAGACTCAATTCAGGAGGAAATGAATGAAATTCTATGGCCTATCTTGTATAAGAGGTCAGACTAGATGACATTTCCCTCTGGCCTTAAAATCTATAAATCATTGCATTGGCTGGAGGTCACCAGACCAGATCAGAACTTCAGTCACATCTTCTCCCCCAACTTATACCTCCAACACATCCCTGCTGTGGAAATAAAATAGGATGAATGGCCCTTTGCAGCACCAGAGCGTCACAAAAGGGACCTTATCAGGATGAAGGAACTGACCTATTGAATTTGAGGTTTGCTGCTAATACTCAACCATTATTCACACTCCTGACACAGATACAGCCATCATCTGATTAGGGATTTTGTATGGCATTGACCAGAAGAATATTAAGTAGAATTAAAATTAGAGCCATCAGTATAGAGCATCCAAAATGCTGTTGGCCAAAGTTAATAAAAATTACACCAGCAGATCAACTCGTGTGAGAGAAAATTCTCCTCTGATTTGAGGACTTCAGTAATTCAATCAGAGGTTAGGGATCTATTACAGGAGTGGGTGGGAGAGGTTCTGTGGCTTGCAATGTGCAGGAGGTCAGACTAGCTGATCATGGATGGTTCCTTCTGACCTTAAAGTCTATGAGTTTTCCACACACACACACACACAGAAGTACTGGAACTAAACGGGAACATCTGAAAATGAGAAATTTAGCAAGTTCTCTTATGAATGTGTCATATCCGTAACAACTGGGGGGGGGGAGGGGGGTAAACATAGATACCATAGTACAAAATAAGGAGGAAAAAGCAGCGGTACCAATACATTAGCCCAAGCATCACTAGTACATTGCTGTTACTTCTGTTTCAATGGCAGTGATGGTAATGATGATTATATTTATACTTCTTGGGTTTGCACTAATGATCAATAGTAGTAAATCCCTAGCTGATAAATTCAAGTCTTATTTATATTTTCTTATTTGCATGTTATGTATTGTGACAGACCCAGACCAGTGGGGTACAGGAGTCTGGTAGAGGGCAAATATACTGGTCACTGGATGAGTAGTTTTCTGTTCCCTGAGTGACCAGAGCAGGGGCTGCACTAGAGTAATCAGGAACCTGCTAGAACCAGTTAAGGCAGGCAGGCTAATTAGGACACCTGGAGCCAATTAAAAAGAAGCTGCTAGAATCAATTAAGGCAGGCTAATCAGGGCACCTGGGTTTTAAAAGGAGCTCACTTCAGTTTGTGGTGTGAGTGTGAGGAGCTGGGAGCAAGTGGTGCAAGGAACTGAGAGGGTGTGCTGCTGGAGGACTGAGGAGCACAAGTGTTATCAGCCACCAGGAGGAAGGTCCTGTGGTGAGAATAAGGAAAGTGTTTGGAGGAGGCCATGGGGAAGTAGCCCAGGGAGTTGTAGCTGTCATGCAGCTGTTACAGGAGGCATTATAGACAGCTGCAGTCCACAGGGCCCTGGGCTGGAACCCGGAGTAGAGGGTGGGCCCGGGTTCCCCCCAAGCCTCCCAATTGACTTGGACTGTGGGTTCTTCCAGAGGGGAAGGTCTCTGGGCTGTTCCCCAACCCACATGGTGAATCTCTGAGGCAAGAAAATCCGCCAATAAGTGCAGGACCCACCAAGATAGAGGAGGAACTTTGTCACAGTATTTTAGACTGCATTTATAAATTTAACATTTTAAAGGTCACAGCATGGAAATATTGATACAGTTATGAACAGTCAAAGAAGCCAGAGTTTGCGCAGAATATGCATTTTCAACCACAGACCAAACACAGTAAACAAATACAGACCAAAATGGAGTGGGTTTTGATATTACAAATACTTGCACTTGCTGGGGGAAGATCTTACAGTAATTCATGAGTAGAAATTAAAATAAACCTTGAATTGATTTTTTTTTTTAAGAACATCCTTAATTAGGTTAGTGGAGAATCCAGCACAGCTGTTCCACTCTTTTCCTTAGGATTCTGCTGGGGAGGGAGAAACCATGAACTCTGCGAGGGCTTTTCCACAGTCCTGCCAGCAGAGGCTGCCTGGGTGGGACACTGACCGACCTGGTCCCCTCGCCAGGCAGATCTGCTTACATTCTGGACTGATGGCAGAATGGGTGTTGCTGGTGGTTTGTGTTGCTGTGCCTCTGCTAGTGGCCCATAGGCTCAAGTAGAACCGAGAACAATCGTATGTAAATATGCCTATCACAGAGAATGTCTACAATGTAATTATACACCTGCAGCTGGCCCATGCCAGCTAACTTGGGATCTCGCTAAAGGGGCTGTTTAATTGCAGGGCAGATGTTCAGGCTTGGGCTGCAACCTGAGCTCTGGGACCCTCCCACCTTGCAGGATCCTAGAGCCCTGGCTTCAGCCTGATCCCAAATGCCTTCACTGCAATTAAACAGCCCCTTATCCTGAGCCCTGCGAGCCTGAGTCAGCTGGCACAGGCCAGCCATGGATTTTTATTTGCAGTGTAGATATACCCACAGTATGTGTGTTTCTTTTCATTCCCAAAATCTGTTAGAGTACACAACCCCCTTTTAAATCAATGGGTATCTCTAGGAGCAAAATTTAATCCTGTACTTACATATTATTATTATTATTGTCATCACAATACAGATCAGAATATGTAATGTATGTTTTATAAATGCACACAATGTGGTTAAGATATGCAGCTCTTACAAAAAATATTCAATGCTAGTTATTATCCCTACATAGATTGCAGTTCTATGTTGCATATACAGCATATACGGTACATACTGAGTGGGTGGAATGATCCAAACAAATCCCAGCTTGTGTTAACCTGTATTTTGCACTTTTGTTCAGCAATTTATCTGTTGCTGTATATCATAAAGCCCATTTTCTAGCCATCAAGGCATGTTACTGTCGTTACTGAGTGACTGCAGTGCTACTTGCTGAGACTGTAGACTGCTGGCTGAGTGTAACTGTATCACACAACCGCACCATTTCCTTTAATTCCTGTAGAGAGTTCTTCCAACAAAGGAAAATAGTTTTGAAGTTTTTCTTTTACCTGCTTGCTGCCAGGAGGCTCATAATAGAGCCCATGCTGTTAACCCACATTGGAGCTCAAGCTACAAGCTGTGAGCCAACAGAGCTTGCAAGCTGGATGAACCATGCAGAGAAAGCTATGTATTCTGAAGCATATGCACATGTACCAGAGGCTAACCATTTAAACACAGTTACTTTCATAAGACTTACAATGTACTATCCAGCCAGATTTATTTAAATTTACCTTATTTTCAATGTTTTTTCTAAATATTGGTATCAGTGTGCATCTGTCCAATGGGGTAATACCAGCAGCTAAGGAAATGGCAGAAACTATGGCCTAAATTTTCAGATGTGGGTGCCTATGGCTAGTCACCTATGTTCATATTCTGGCACCTAGTTACCCATATTTCAGAAATGCTGAGCATCTGCAGCTCCCACTGAAGTACTACAGAATATGTGCTTGTAGGCTGATAGCAGACCACTCTGGACCATATTTTCAAGGGAAATTTTGCCAAACACGTCCTTTAAACTTCAAATTCCCAAATGCCTCTTTGGAAATGTATTCCTCACTGTTTTGAAATCCCTGCCATATTCAGACACACGTTTACTTGTATGTACACACCCACACAAATTGCAATTTTGTATTATTTCAGAAAAAAATCAATACTCTCTATAGAATTGTTTTGATTGTTCAAAGATACAAAATTGTAACATATAACAAATAAGCAACACCCAAACCACTGACTGTATCTAAAGAATGATTTGTGATCTACACCACAGAACTCATTTTGTTTGCTTGCTTTGCATCACTAATCTGTGCTCCAGAGCTCAATGTCCCATGTAAAAGAACAAACTGCAACATTTAATTTTTTTAAAAGTACAAAATATGATCTGAATTCTTTGTCATTATTTTTCTCTCTACAGCAGTTTTCCCTCTCTCATCCCCCCCCCCCGTCCCTTCTTTGCCCCTATGATCTGTTCTCATTTCTTGTTATATGTGTCTTATTTAGAGTCAGATTATAGTCCCTCTGAAGCCCTGGAGGGGGGGAGAAGCCTTTCTAGAGTCTGGCAGCAAAGGAGAGACACATTACGCCATATTCAGGCATACTGCCTCCAGAGTGCTGGAGGCAAATTATGCTAGGCAGCAGCACTTGCTATAACTGTAAAAAGGTGTAACCACTACTCTATTCCCCTTCTTCCACCAGCATTTCCCTGCCAGGCCTGCCCCTATGCATACACATATATGGGTCTCCCAATAAGGTGTCGCCTGCATCTTTTGAAATGCACACTAGAGTACATCAAAGATGTAATCCTAGAAAATTTCTTTCTTCTGTGGGTTTAAATTATGCAACTTTTCAGCAGCAAAAATACAATCAAACACACACACAACCCACAAATTCTGGTCTGGGATGAATTTGTATGTGCAAACAGGCATTTGTCCATGCAGACCAGGAACTTACACGTGCAAACAGGTAGTTAGATGCACAATTCCCTGATTTGTTACATACTGCATACTCACCACATTTCCATTAAGCTGTGGGTCCATGTGTATACTTGTAGGTGCAGCCATAAAGCCCACAGCTATAAATCTGGACCTTAAGGTAACTCAAAATGAATGTTTTTGTGGAATGGGTTCTATTTTTCAAAAATAGTGCTAAAAAAAGTGAAGAAAAAGGAATTGTTAGTGACTGTTGTGTCCAGCTTTAGTTTTGTGCTGCTCTTAGGCAAACTAGAATGAATTATCTCCCATGTAGCCCATATTTTGCTGTGCTAGGTGATTACCTGTTTTGTCTATGTGGGAGAGTTAGCTGTGATTGTATTAATACTTATACACAGGGACCAGGAACTAAGGAGCACTGGTCAAAAACATCCCACTGAAACTTTCTTCAACAAAAATTGCCCTTTTCGTTAAAAAAAATGTTTAATTGTAGTCTAAATTTTCCAGCTTTTCTATGAAAATCCAAAGTTTGTTTTCAGTTTGTCAAACTCTGACATTTTCTGCAAAATATATTGAAAAAAACAATCTTTTTTTGTCTCTTTCAAAATTTTTCATGAAAATTATTTACCATTTTCCAGCCTACTTACACTTTAGCCAACATACTCCAACCCCAATCTGAAATGCTTGTTGAAAAACAGTTTTGGGACATGACCAGCAGTATCTGATTTTAAACATTTAAAGATGGGGGTATTTTTTAAAATCTCTTATTTAGGGATTTGACAATGGTTCTGTTCATATTTACTTCATATACAAAGAGTGGCATCCTTCCAGCATTTGTGTATAATTGAATAGTTCTCTGAGTAAAACATAAATAAGGAATGGTCATATCGTAATTCATCAGATCCTGCCTGGTTGAGGTGGCAGGATCTGATCAAGTATGAGAGCCATCATTGTTCATGCAGAAGAATACAGTGACTGGCCCAGATCCTTCTCTCACTTACGCCAGTATAAATCCAGTGTGCTTGATTAATCCTTGCCAGCATTGTAAATTGCACTGCACAGTGTCCATGGGAGCAGCACTAACAGCACACTACAAGTTAGGGGTGTCATTACCATTCCCCTGCCCCGTACACACACTCGTGCAAGCTCTCATCGATCTAGCATGGGTCTAAATAGCAGTGCGGCCATGGTAGCACGGGTAGTGGTAGCAGAGACACCTGAACCATGAGCTGAACCATGCTGAGGACATGCCGACCGATTCCAGGTGGGTTTGTACTCGGTGGGACTCAGCTGTGCCTCCATTGCCACTAACCATGCTACTGTGGCTACACTGTTCTTTAAACTTGCAGTAGCTCAATAAGAGCTAGCACGAGTATGTGTACACAGGCGGGGTAATTACACCCCTGTAGTGTAGACATTGTCTGAGAGTCATAGGGTAGTCTCCACTGCATCAGGGAGCATGTTTCCCAGCTCTGGTAGACAAACATGTGCTAGCTCTGCTCAAGCTAAAAATAGCAGCATAGCCAGAGACAGCACAGGCAGCGACTCAGGCTAGCCACCTGAGTATGTACCCAGGGATCCAGTGGGTTAGTTCTCAGGCAGGTAGCTCATGCTACCCCCGGCTACACTGCTATTTTTAGCACAGTAGCTTGAGTAGAGCTAACACGTCTGTCCTACATGAGCTGGGAAACACCCTCCCAGCTGCAGTGTAGACATGCCCATAGAGTGTTCAAGTTTAAGGCCCAAAGGGACCACCAGGTCATCTATTCTGACCTCATGTGTATCACAGCACCACCAAGCACCCACACACTAGCCCAGCAACCAAATTTAGACCAAAATTTAACAGCCCATAGGAGACTAAACTTTTATGTGCCACAGGCAGAAAATAAATGGGACTGAGGTGCACCCATGTCTGAGGCCCCTGCAATGGCAGGGAATTGATTAAATGAGAGAGACCCAGCCAATCCCAGCGCATGACTCACATCCCATGCTGCAGAGGAAGGCAAACTGCCTCCCGCCCCCAAGGTTACTGCCAATCTGACCTGGGGGGAAATTCCTTCCGAACCCCTCATATTGCCATCTGTTAGATCCTGAGCATGTGACCAAAAAGCAGGCAGCTAAGCAAATGAGAGAGGGAATGCGTGACGCCACCTCAGAGCACTGACCCAGCCTGTCTAGTGTTCCTTCTCCAGCTGTGGCCATCCCTGATGCTTCAGAGGAAGGAGAGCAAAAAAAACAGAATACAGGTGGGGTGGACAATCTATTCCTGACCCCTGCAGGTGATTGGCTGAAGCCCTGAAGCATGCACTTTAGGAACATAAGACATAAACCAGAAGGGACTCCCAAGGCTGCTGAGCCCTACCCATCACAAGTCGCTCTATCATACAATTGCACTCATAAATTTGTCTGTCTCTAGAAGCTAATTACATTTTTTTGTCCCTCCTACTGGGAGGCTGTTCCAGATCCTCATACTTCTGATGGTCACAAACCCTTTTTCTGATTTCCAGCCTGGATTTGTTCATGGCCAGTTAATGCCCATTTGTTATTGTGCCAACATTGTTGTTTAGCTTAACTAGCTCTTCACCCCCTGAAGTATTTATAGAGAGTAATTATATTCACTCTCCGCTTTTTTTTTTTTTTTTTTTTTTTTTT
>NW_020664420.1:60987811-61030756 GCF_002925995.2 Terrapene triunguis | reverse complement strand
CTTTTTTTTTTTTTTTTTTTTTGCGCGAGGCTAACCAACCCAAGCTCCTTTGGTGTCCTCTCATAAAATATGCCCTCCATTTTCCTGATCATCCTAGCTGCTCTTTTCCATACCTGTTCTAGTTTGAATTCATCTTTCTTGAACATGGGTGACTAGAATTGTACACAGTATTCCAGATGAGGTCTCACCAGTGCCTTGTACAATGGCATTAATACTTAATGCATCCGAAGAAGTGGGTTGTAGCCCACGAAAGCTTATGCTCTAATAAATTTGTTAGTCTCTAAGGTGCCATAAGTACTCCTGTTCTTTTTGCGGATACAGACTAACACGGCTGCTACTCTGAAACCTGTCATTAATACTTCTGTATCTCTACCTGATACATCGTAGGATCACATTTGCCTTTTTTCACAGTCACATCACATTTGGGGCTCATTGTCAGCCTGTGATCAGCCAATACACCCAGCTCTCACTCTGTTGCTTCCAACTAAGGAGACCCCCAGCTTGTAGGATAAATTCTTAGACCTTAAGTGCATAGCCTTGCGCTTTGTACTATTGAATTTCATATAATTTCTGTCAAACCAAACATCAAGGCCATCCAGATCTTCCTGTGTAATATTAGTGTCATCCCATGATGCCTCCCAACTTGGTATCAGCAGCAAATTTCATTAGCACACTCCTACTGTTTATGCCAAGGTCATGAATAAAAATATTGATTAAGAGCATTCCCAAGACCGATCCTTGAGGAATTCCTCTAGTAACCTTCCACTAGTCCAATAGTTCATCTTTTAGCACAATCTGTTGCTTTCTCCCCTTTAGCCATTTCCTTACCCACTTTACAATTCCTGTACTAATCCACCACTTCTCTAATTTAACTAATAATTTCCCATGTGGTATTATGTCAACTGCTTTGCTGACATCCAAGTATATTACGTTGACTGCATTTCCCTTGTCTAAAAAATTAGTTATTTTATCAAGGAAGGAAATCAGGTTAGTCTGGCACAATCTACCTATGGTAAACCCATGTTGCATTACATCCCCTTTTCCATTTATCTCCATTCATTTAATTATTCTTTCCTTCACAATTTGTTCCGAAATCTTGCACATTGACATTAGACTAACAAGTCTGTAACTGCTCAGATCACTCTTTCCTGTTTCTTAAATATAGGCACTATATTAGTTATTCTGTAGTCATAGAGTACTACCACTGAATAGGTAGACTTATTAAAAATCCTTGCTACTGGACTAAATCTTATATGCCACTTTTTTCAGAATTCTGAGATGGAAATTATTCAATCCCCCGGAGTTGAGCACATTAAGCTCTTTGAGGGAGTGGATGGTAATTTCACCTTAGAGGCCTGCAGCCTGTGTTTTTCTGTGGGAATGAATTGAACCAATAGACCTCACTGTTACCCCAGATTAACTCTGATGTAACAGAAGGCATGGATCAGCATTCATGTCACACTCCCTGTCAGTACCCAGCCCAAGCTGGGGAAACTAATGATCCAACCAGTGGACCAAATTCGGTGATGAATCCTGGTCATGTGCCACCTGAGGCACGTTAGGCATATGTTAAGAAGAGACAGAAAGGAGAATCTGGCTCATTGGCTTCATTTGAATGTCTTTTCCCTCATGTTGTTGTTTTTATCCACCTCTATTTTTAAATGTTTGTGGGAAAGACAGGAGCAAAAGTCCTCTTGGCCCCTCTATTCTATGTTCAATATCCAGCCACAAACTATTCCCCAAGCTGTGCAAAAGTTGTCCTTCCGGTAATGTACAAATCCCACTTCCAGCCCAAATATTTTGATAGTTTTGCCGCACACAAGAGGCTCTTTGGAAGCACATGAAGCCATGAAAATAAATAAGTTACACCATCCCATCACAAGAGCGTCTCACCCAAAGAATCACTCTGGACCAAATTTTGAAAGATCTTTGATCCAGCCTCTATTTGTGTGTATGTGTGTATCAGTGCGCCTGCACTTTTTGGGCACTGTCAACTATATGTAGTCCATGCATGTGAACATATCTGCAACTTGGGGACTGACCAATAACAGCTAAGTATTATTATTTTAAGGTGTAGATTTGTGTGTGCAAATTCTATCATCTGCATGCAGCTCAAAAAGTAGCACAAGTATTTTCATAAGTATGAATGGTTACTTTTTGAAAGTTTAGCCCTTTATTTCCTTCACTACAGAGAGATGAGGGGGGAGAGGGTTAGCCTTTGGGCTCCTCTCCAGCCTGAGATTCTCTAGCTGTAGCTGTTGTGGGAAGTGGCTGCTTAGCCAGTGGTCCATGCTAGATATGTCTGTAACCGACCAGAAACACATCAGCCATTTTAAACTATCAGCCTATTTCTGACTATACTACTAGCTGCCTTCAGTTTGGAAAAATATTAACAATCTTTGCAGTGGAAGGGGGGTGGGGAGGAATGCAGAGGGTCTGATTCACCTGCTTTTCTTATATAACTTCACACGTCAGCCACTTTACAGCATATGAGCTGGATCCTAAGTGCGTGACAGGGAATTTCAAACAACGACAAAAAGAAAAGGAAAATCTTTCTGACACTTCAGGTCATTGAAATTGTTCAAACAAAATGTAGAAGATATCTTAGTGTCCTGATTCATCAACTGCAGTCGATACAGAGCTCTCACTGCATCTGTCAGAACCTTGCATTCCACACTCTGCTAGCCCTGCTTGTTATTGGAAGCATACAGCCATCCGTCTGTCAAATCCCTCTGCGTTCACAAGGTCTTGTGAAGGTGCTGGTTATTTGCAGTCATTATTTTTTTTCGATGCTGATCACTGTTTGGTGTTCAGACGATTAGGAAGTACTGTTTGTCTCTCCAGACTCCTGTTAATATGTATATTTTAAATATTCAAAATAGTAATCTACATTATGGAGTCACAGCCTGTAATTCTGTTTAAAATAATACTTAGCTCTTATTAGTAATATCCTCAAGCTGCAGATGATATGAAAAAATTCTAAGTCCATTCATTTCTAATTGTTTTTCATTTGTATTCTTATAATTTAAAATGTTGCCGAATTCTGATACTAACTCCTCAAAATGGTCTCATCATCATCAAAGGGTCTACTTGCAGAATAAGATACTATTAAGAGGGATTAATGTTTTTAGAATCTGGCCCTCAATTTGAAAAAAAAAATCATTTCTGAGCTGAGCTGTCCTGGCACTGAATTTTACATTTGAGCTGCACATCAGCAAACATAAAAGTTTATAAAATCTTGACTTGTGTGGAGAAGTGAATAAGGAAATGTTATTTACGCCTTCACATAACACAAGAACTAGGCGTCATCCAATGAAATTAATAGGCAGCAGGTTTAAAACAAACAAAAGGAAATACTTTTTCACACAATGCACAGTCAACCTGTGGAACTCTTGTGCTCACTTTTTGTAAAGGCCAAAACATTAACAGGGTTCAAAAAAAGAACCAGATACGTTCATGGAGGATACAACCATCAATGGTAAGTAGCCAGGATGGGCAGGGATACAAAACCATGCTCTGAGTGTCCTCAGCTTCTGTTTGCCAGAAGCTGGGAGTGGACAACAGGGTATGGGTCACTATTCTGTTCATTACCTCTGTGGCACTTGGCATTGACCACTGTTGGAAGACAGGATACTGGGCTAGATGGATCATTGGTCTGACCCAGTATGGCCGTTCTTATTGAAAGGAGGAGCTGAATAACTTTTCTAAACCAGTCATAATCATTCAGTTTTGTGGCATTCACTCATTAAAAACCAATTGATTGTGTAAAGGGGCACAAGGGACAGTTGGGCACTATGCACTAGTAGCTCAAATTGCTATTTGTCTCGTTCAGAATTACATACCCCCTCCCCCTCAAAAAATAAGCAATTATGTTCATACTAACCCCAACGCCCTGATCTAGCAAGCCTGGCACACACACAACTCTCATCGATGTCAAGACTTCACTGGGGTTTCTATACATGGAGGGCTTGTAGGACTGGGCCCTAGTTTTGTAAAAAATCTTAAGGTCAAATCCTTGTCCTAGCACTCAGTCCTAGTAATCAAGCTGTGGGGTGAGGTAGGGGGATTTCTGTGAAGGCCAAGGTCAGAAAGACTTTTCTCTCCCAGACCAGAAATGGAAGAGGCGTTTCTCTTCAGCCTCAAATAACAGTAGCTCCCATGGATCCCACTTTTCTCACTGTTGGGTGAAATGGGTCTACATAGATCAGGAGTCATTGGATCCATACATGCCTCACCATTAATCCCCCCCTCATCATGCCGAGGAGCCTGGAGTCCCAGCAGAGCACAACTCCATGGTGTGCTGGGGTACAGGCCCTTTACACAGTGTCTCAGTCACCTTCCCATCTGCATACTGTACTCAGTTGAACCATGCTAGTTCTGCCCTAGGCAGAGTACTCCATGCCAGTGGAAGGGGAAGCAGGATTTGTCCCATAGAGCATAAGGGACATTTAATAAGATAATTATGGCAGTATGATGAGGTAACAAATATATTTATTACACTATAAAAAGCCAACTACTATTTTCATTAAGTGATACAGAGTTAGCCTAAAACTGTTGATAATTCATGGGACTGTTTTATGTCCCATCCAACTCAGTAGTGCCAAAAAATCACTCTTGTATGGGCTGTTTGGTGACCTATGTAAAATTGTTTGGTGGTAATAATAAAAACAACAGCTAGACTTTATATAGCACTTATCAGTAGATCTCAGTGTGCTTTCAAAGGAAGGAATTATCATTAGCTCCATTTTACAGTTGGGGAAACTGAGCCACGGAGCGGGGAAGTGACTTGCCTAGGGTCATAGAATCATTGACTTTAAGATCAGAAGGGACCATTATGATCATCTAGTCTGACCTCCTGCAGGCTACAAAATCTCACCCCCCACTCCTGTATCAAACCTGTGTCTGAGCCATTGAAGTCCTCAAATCATGGTTTAAAGACTTCAAGGTGCAGAGAATCTTCCAGCAAGTGACCCGCACCCCATGCTGCAGAGGAAGGTGAAAAACCCCTAGGGCCTCTGCCAATCTGCCCTGGAGGAAAATTCCTTCCCGACCCCAAATATGGCGATCAGCTAAACCCTGAGCATGTGGGCAAGACTCACCAGCCAGACACCCAGGAAAGAATTCTCTGTAGTAACTCAGATCCCACCCCATCTAACATCCCATCACAAGCCATTGGGCATATTTACCGCTAATAGTCAAAGAACAATCTCATTATACCATCCCCTCCATAAGCTTATCAAGCTTAGTCTTGAAACCACTGGCAGAGCTGGAAATAGAATGTACATCTCTTGAGTCCCAATCCAGTGCTCTGTCAGCTAAACAACACTGCCTCCCTACTAAATGCAGTACATTTGCCCATGCACAGAAAACTGCCATCACATTGGGCATTAGCTGGCACAATTACTGCTAGTCTAGCTGAGGAGAGCAAGAAATGAATCGGCAAAGACATTATGCCCTGTAAGCCCTCGCATCCCTCTAGTTTCATGGAGACATACCAGGGTTCCAGTTGCCCTTTATTGCTTTACTTGCTATGTGAGTAGAGGACTTAGGGCTAAATCCACAAAGAGATTTAGGTGCCTAACTGCCACATTAGATGCCTAAATGAAAAGTTTAGATCCTCAAAAACTTCTGCCCAGCTGCTGCCTAACCCTGTAGGTGTCTACATTTCTGTCAACAAAATCCCCTAAGTTTTTGGTGGTGGACACGTGCAAAGCCACTTCAGTGCACAGCCACTTCAGCGCCTGACACCTAACTCATGCCTAAGCCCCAGCACGATCCTCAAACTAAGTGTCCCCCCACCTACCAAATCGACCCTGTAAAAAATCTTGGTGGTGGTGCCGTCTCTCCCATTGTTATCTAATAGTCCAGTGCCTAGATCTCCCACATCCCAGATAGTGCTATGTGCTAATCACTGGGCTATGAGGTATTCAAGAGTGTGCTGCTCTCAGTCACTCCTGTTTGAGCTGTTCCACTGTGTATAAATAGTTAAATATGGCATTGGACCAAAGGGGGAAAGCAAGTGAGCAATGAGAGTATGTGAGACTGTGACTTTATAGCCCAGTGGTTAGGGCACCCACCTGAGAGGTAGGAGGCCCAGCTTCAAGCCCCTGCACCAATGTATATTTAAATATTATATACAAAGTGAAACAGCTTCAACAGGAATACCCTATAGCCTAGTGGTTAGGCCTTTCTTGTGGGAGATCTGTGTTCAACAACCTGCTCGGACTCAGGCAGAGTGGAGATCTGAACTTAGGTCTCCTATATCCTGGGTGAGTGCTCTAACAACTGGATAAAAGGGGGCACTACCCCCTCTTCCTCCATTTTGTGTGAGGAAGGGGTGGCCTGGCTTAGGCACCTAACTCCAGGTGTGGGTCATGAATCCCAAGTGGAGGGAGGTGGCTCCTGTTAGGTGACTAAGGCTTGGTCTACACTTACCCCCCAAGTCGAAGTAAGGTATGCAAATTCAGCTACGTGAATAACGTAGCTGAATTCGACATACCTTACTTCGAACTTACCGCGGTTCAGACTCGGTCCACACGCGGCAGGCAGGCTCCCCGTCGACTCCGCGGTACTCCTCTCGTTGAGCTGGAGTACCGCAGTCAACGGCGAGCACTTCCTGGTTCGATTTATCGCGTCCAGACCAGACGCGATAAATCGAACCCGGAACTTCGATTGCCAGCCGTCGAACTACCGGGTAAGTGTAGACCAGCCCTTAGTCTCTTTCAGGAGCATGGCTTTGGCCACACCCCTCTCCTCAGCATTTCCTATTGGCTAGCTCAGGCAATTCCCCACTCAGTGTGCTGGCTTCTGTGGATCCCATTCTCAGGGCGCCTAACTCTCCCCATGCATTGTATAGGGAGCCTGGGTGCCTAGTTCAGGGCTGTGGATTTCATGGAACAGAGTGCCAAAAAATTAGGCTTTGCAACAGCAAGTCTAAGGCCCCTTTGTGGATCTGGCCTTAAGGAATGTGAATCTGTTGCCTTTCAAGAGGACTGAGGGACACATCTTATAAACGTTTACTCTTGTGAGTAGTACTTACACATAGTCCCATTGCAGTCAGTGGGACTATTCATGTGATCATTTGCAGGATCAGACCCTAAATTTACTTTAAAATAAGAGATTTAGCTCACAGCAAGTTATATTGCTTAAAATACCTTGAAAATCCAAAAATGTCAATGTTATTTTTACTGAGTTTTCAGTTCACTGTGATCAGTGTAAAAGCCCTGAATTTGTACTCTGTTATTAAATGTGAGTGCTCCTTTAATCATTAATTGATATTTGACATCCAATAATGGCCTAATTGCATTTAAATTACATGCTCATGTGAGACGCTTAAGTATTTAACATTAACTGACTTGTAAATAATTGATTTTTTAAATTGTGAACTATCAGCCCCCCTCATCAAGAGAATCACCAGTCATCAGTGAGGAGAATTAGCTGGCTTCCCAGCACGGAACTGTGGACAGTTGCAAGGCAACTGGGTCGCTTAAAGAAATCCATTTACTCATTGTGTTGCTTTGAGAAATACCACCACCAAAGAATGTTTAACCACAGGAGTCAATCTTCATAGTGACAGCTCCATGGCCCTTACTGAAGTAGACTTTGCAGTGGCAAGGAAGACATTTCTAAAGGTTCAGCTGCTATGCCGGACCATTAAGCCTCTGATGCACAGAGGAAAACAAAAAAGGATTGTCAATGTCATGTCTGAAGCAGAAACAAGCTTTGAAATATAGGAGGGGATAAAACAAAAAGCCTGTACAGATATGTCATTCCCAACCCGATAAAAATACTAGAAAAATGAACAATAAGGGTTGGATTTGAAAAGCTGCTGTCTCTGAGAGAAACCTGACTGGTTCATTTTAACCTAAAACCTGACACATAATTGTGCTGCAACTTGAGGTCTTAAGAGCTCACTATGACTACAAGCTCAGCAATAAGAGATGCATAGAAATGGTAAGTTAAACAAGATCTCTGGATGCCTGGTTATGTAAAGAAAGCCTGGTGTAAATCAGAGGAAGATAACACATTTCATCCAAGTTGCTTAGCAAAAAATTTCAATTCGTCCTAGAGCAGGGGTGGGCACCCGCGGGATTGCCACCCCCGTGCTGCAGCAGGCCCTGGGCCGCTCCCGGAAGCGGCTGGCACCACCTCCCTGTGGCAGGCAGTGGCCAGAGGGCTCCGCGCGCTGCCCTTGCCCGCAGGCACCACCCCGTGCAGCTCCCATTGGCTGGGAACCAGGAACCACGGCCAATGGGAGCTTTGGGGGAGGTACGCACACGCAAGGACAGTGCGCAGAGCCCTCTGACCCCCCTCCCACAGGGGCCACAGGGATGTGGTGCCGGCCGCTTCCGGGAGCGGTGCGGGGCCAGGGCAGGCAGGCAGCCTGTCCTGGCCCCGGTGCGCACCACTTCCACCCCGGAGCCACTCCAGATAAACAGTGCCAGGCCGGAGCCCGCATCCCAACTCCCTGCCGCACCCCTCCTGCACCCCTGCCTTAGCCCCCTGCTGCACCTCACACCCCTCCTGCCCCCCCACCCCCCTGCCCTGAGCCCCCTGCTGCACCTGGCACTCCTCCTGCTCCCCAACCCCCTGCCCTGAGCCCCTTCACACACTTCTCCCTGCACACCTGCCCTGAGCCCCCGCCCACACTCCACACCCCCTCCCACATCCCACACTCTCTCCCGCACCCCACCCCCTGCCCCAGCTCTACATTCATGGCCCTGCAAGCAATTTCCCCACCCAGATGTGGCCCTCAGGCCAAAAAGTTTGCCTACCCCTGTCCTAGAGGATCCCAGAAAGAATATAGAGCCACAGATAAGGTCACTGATGCAGTGATTCAATGTTTATTAGATGTTTAAAGTTGTTCCTGGGGAGTATTTGTAAAATAAATATATTTTTGAGATGAAAAATGTGACATGAAGTGATAGCAATTCTTTCTGGTTCCAGTCATCTTTATTAAGGCAAAACAGTGCACAAAAATAGAGCACTTCAGACCCTGGATTTAACTTGTTTCCAATGAAAATGCATCAGCTGCAGCATTTTCATGAAAGACATGAAGTTTTGAATGCCTATAGTTTGTTGCCTTGTAATTTAGTTGGGGCCATTGTAGATAAATATGCAGAGTTCCACATCCTTGATGAAAATAGGCTTTCCTAGTTTATGGGTTTGCATACATTGTGTGCTGGATTTCTCTGCACAGGGTAAAATTTATATTGAAAGCAAAAAATGAGAGCAAAGCAAAAAGAAAATTACTATAAAGGGCTTTCCCTTATATAGCAAAAGTGCCAACTCTAACCAAAATAATTTTGGACACTGCCTTTTGGTAAGTGTCCCTTGAATATATATGGTTTTGGAACAATGTCCAGTTAAATATTATGGGCCAGATCCTTCTCCACTCTGGTAGTACAAAGGAAATTTAAAGCTGCCATAAATGAGAAGTGACAAGAGCATATACCAGCAGCAGAAGGGGGTTTGTGGTTAACACAAACTGCACTCCACTGATTTTCCTCCTGTGTAAAGACCATTACAACTGATGCAACTCATACCCCGAGGCTGCTCTAAGTTGTGTAGGATTCATACATTCCAAGGCTAGAAGGGACCATTGTGATCAACTGGTATGACTTTGGCTTTAACACAAGCAGTGAATTTCCCAAAAATAATTCCTAGAGCAGATCTTTTAGAAAAACAGCCAATCTTGATTTTAAAATTGTCAATGCTGCAGAATCTACCATGACTTTTGGTAAATTACTCCAATGATTAATTACCTTCATTGTCAAAATTTACACTTTATTTCCAATCTGAATTTGTCGAGCTTCAACTTCCAGCCATTGGATCATCTTACACCTTTCTCTGCTAGATTGAAGAGCCCATTATTAAATATTTGTTCCCTGTGTAGATACTTACAGACTGTAATCAAGTCACCCCTTAACTTTCTCTTTGTTAAGATAAATAGATTGAGCTCCTTGAGTCTATCACTATAATGCATATTTTCTAATCCTTTAACCATTCTCAAGACTCTTCTCTGAACCCTCTCCAATTTATCAAAACCCTTCTTGAATTGTGGGCACCAGCACTGGACACACTATTCCAGCAGTGGTCACACGAGTGCCAAATACAAAGATGAAATAACGTCTCTACTTCTCCTCAAGATTCCCCACTTTATACATCCCAGGATCTCAATCGTTCTTTTGTCCACAGCCTCACATTGGGAGCTCATGTTCAGCTTATTATCCACCATGCCCCAAATCTTTTTCAGAGTCATTGCTTCCCAGGACAGAGTCCCCCACTCCCCATCTTGTCAGTATGGCTTGCATTCTTTGTTGCTAGACATATACATTTACATTTAGCCATATTAAAATGCATATTGCTTAGAAAGATATCCAGATCGCTCTGAATCAGTGACCTGTTCATTATTCACCATTCCCCCAATTTGTGCATCATCTGCAAACTTTATCAGTGACGATTTTATTTTCTTCCAGGTCATCAATAAAAATGTTAAATAGTATAGGGCCAAGAACCAGTCCCTTCAGGATCCCACTGGAAATACACCTGCTTGATGACAATTCACCATTTAGATTTTGAGACCTATCAATTAGCCAGATTTTAATCCATTTAATGTGTGCCATGTTAATTTTATATCATTCTAGTTTTTTTTTAATCAAAATGTCATGTGGTACCAAGTCAAACACCTTACAGATATCGTAAGTATATTACGTCAACACTATTACCTTTATCAACAAAACTCGTAATTTCGTCAAATAAATTTCAAGTTAGCTTGACAGGGTCTATTTTCCATAGACAATGTTGATCTGTATTAATTACCTCCTTTAATTCTTTATTAATCTAATCCTGAATCGGCCACTCCCTTACCTTGCCCAGGATCAGTGTGAGGCTGACAAGACTATAACTACCGAGGTTTACCATTTTTTAAAAATGGGCACATTAGCATTCTTTCAGTTTTCTGGAACTTCCTCCAAGACTTATTGAAAATCAACATTAATGGTCCAGTGAACTCCCCAGCCAACTCTTTTAAAACTCTTACACACAAGCTATCAGGACTTGCTGATTAAAAATTGTTTACCTTCGGTGCTTTTGTTTAACATTTTTCAGAGATACTAGTGGAATGGAAAGAGTGTTATCATCACCATACAATGACACTATAACATCTGGTTGCTTTTCCCCAAACAGAAAACAGAAATATTTACTGAACATTTCTACAATTGATAATTCTACCATTTCCATCTAGTAATTGACCAATACCATTGTCAAGATTCTTTTAGTTCCTAATATATTTTTAAAACTCCTTCTTATTGCCCTTAAATCTGCTGGCCATAGATTTTTCTCCTTGTGTCCTTTTGTTTCCCGTATCAGTTTTCTACAATTCCTAACTTCTGATTTATATTCATTACTATCCACTTCCCTTTTCTTCCATTTGTTATAAATAAGGAGGTGGAGCACATAGAAAAGTATTGAAATGCCACCTTTATCCTCTTCCTTCTTTGGCACATCTGTGTGTTCAGGCCCTGACAGTATATTTTAAAACAGAAAAATCTTTTTGCTTTTGTTACTAATAGTGTATTATTAAAACTGGAAGAATTTCTAAACATTGACTTTACCTCCCACCATTTATGCTGTCTATTTTCTGCATTTCACTCAGTCTGGATAATTTAAAATAGACTAGGCAGTTTCACTTTTGTTTCTAATCATCTTCATTTTCAGGTCCAGATGCACAAACACAATTATGTAATGTAACTGCAAACACTGCAGGGGGATACTTACAAATATTTTCTCTGAAAATTTTTAAAGATTATTTTAATGTTTCCTCTTAATATTAACATAAACCTTGAGCACATAGACCCTTGTCAAGTACAAATGTAATGAACAAAATGAGCTCAAACTAGCTGCGGGAATAAAGGGAAACAAGATTTTTTATCAATACATTAGAAGCAAGAGGAAGACCAAAGACAGGGTAGGCCCATTGCTCAGTGAAGAGGGAGAAACAGTAACAAGAAACTTGGAAATGGCAGAGATGCTTAATGACTTCTTTGTTTTGGTCTTCACCGAGAAGTCTGAAGGAATGCCTAACCTAGTGAAAGCTAATGGGAAGGGGGTAGGTTTAGCAGATAAAATAAAAAAAGAACAATTTAAAAATCACTTAGAAAAGTTAGATGCCTGCAAGTCACCAGGGCCTGATGAAATGCATCCTAGAATACTCAAGGAGCTAATAGAGGAGGTATCTGAGCCTCTAGCTATTATCTCTGGAAAATCATGGGAGACGGGAGAGATTCCAGAAGACTGGAAAAGGCAAATATAGTGCCCATCTATAAAAAGGGAAATAAAAACAACCCAGGAAACTACAGACCAGTTAGTTTAACTTCTGTGCCAGGGAAGATAATGGAGCAAGTAATTAAGGAAATCATCTGCAAACACTTGGAAGGTGGTAAGGTGATAGGGAACAGCCAGCATGGATTTGTAAAGAACAAATCATGTCAAACCAATCTGATAGCTTTCTTCGATAGGATAACGAGTCTTGTGGATAAGGGAGAAGCTGTGGATGTGGTATACCTAGACTTTAGTAAGGCATTTGATACGGTCTCGCATGATATTCTTATCGACAAACTAGGCAAATACAATTTAGATGGGGCTACTATAAGGTGGGTGCATAACTGGCTGGATAACCGTACTCAGAGAGTTGTTATTAATGGTTCCCAATCCTGCTGGAAAGGCATAACGAGTGGGGTTCCGCAGGGGTCTGTTTTGGGACCGGCTCTGTTCAATATCTTCATTAACGACTTAGATATTGGCATAGAAAGTACGCTTATTAAGTTTGCAGATGATACCAAACTGGGAGGGATTGCAACTGCTTTGGAGGACAGGGTCATAATTCAAAATGATCTGGACAAATTGGAGAAATGGTCTGAGGTAAACAGGATGAAGTTTAACAAAGACAAATGGAAAGTGCTCCACTTAAGAAGGAACAATCAGTTTCACACATACAGAATGGGAAGAGACTGTCTAGGAAGGAATACGGCAGAAAGGGATCTAGGGGTTATAGTTGACCACAAGCTAAATATGAGTCAACAGTGTGATGCTGTTGCAAAAAAAGCAAACATGATTCTGGGATGTATTAACAGGTGTGTTGTGAGCAAGACACGAGAAGTCATTCTTCCACTCTACTCTGCGCTGGTTAGGCCTCAACTGGAGTATTGTGTCCAGTTCTGAGCACCGCATTTCAAGAAAGATGTAGAGAAATTGGAGAGGGTCCAGAGAAGAGCAACAAGAATGATTAAAGATCTTGAGAACATGACCTATGAAGGAAGGCTGAAAGAATTGGGTTTGCTTAGTTTGGAAAAGAGAAGACAGAGAGGACATGATAGCAGTTTTCAGGTATCTAAAAGGGTGTCATAAGGAGGAGGGAGAAAACTTGTTCACCTTAGCCTCTAAAGATAGAACAAGAAGCAATGGGCTTAAACTGCAGCAAGGAAGGTTTAGGTTGGACATTAGGAAAAAGTTCCTAACTGTCAGGGTGGTTAAACACTGGAATAAACTGCCTAGGGAGGTTGTGGAATCTCCATCTCTAGAGATATTTAAGAGTAGGTTAGATAAATGTCTATCAGGGATGGTCTAGACAGTATTTGGTCCTGCCATGAGGGCAGGGGACTGGACTCGATGACCTCTCGAGGTCCCTTCCAGTCCTAGAATCTATGAATCTATTAACTCTGATGTATGTATGTGGAAACAGTTCATTCTATCTTACCATGATTTGCTGGGTGACTCCTGTTTGGGATCCACTTGTGTGCTGAACTGAGGTTTGTATTCTTTTCTCTCACTTTTCCTCGCACAGATAATTTGTACTTGCACACTAGTGATGGAAGAAGCACAATAAGATGATTTAATTAGAGGAACAGTTTAATTATAGTCCCTCTCCACTCCTAAACCATGGGAATGGGAAGTTCTGGGAGTATTGTAGGGGTAATGCATTCATACCCGTAGCTAAAGAAAGGCAGTGCCTTACAGCGTACAATAGTGATCTTTTGTGGCCAGTTAAATGCTGCTGTTCACAAGATTCATCCCATCTTTTTCAACCAGACAGTTACTGGTGGTGGTGATGAAAGGAAGGGAGTTATAAAGCAGAGAAAAGTGGAGAATCCTTGGAGGCATGATGGGTTCCCTTAAAAATGTATGCAATGGCTGAAGAACACTGTTAAATTAAAAAATACAATAGACTGTGTTAAATTGTTTGACCAAAGTTGGGTAGACCCTGTTTATCCTGGGGGTGAAATTCTGGCCTCATTACAATCAAGTGCAAAACTCCCATTGACTTAAGGAAGGCTAGAATTTTACTTTGGATGTCTGGCAGACAATTTAAGATTATCATGCTCCTTCCCCTCCTTTTCTTTGTCTCCCTCATTCCAGAGGCAGCTCGTGACTTTTTTGACAGGTGCAGCACAAATCACAAAACAGTTATTTCCATCCCTGCCTAATGTACAATTTACTAGCTATTAAAAGCTTACTTTATTTATAGTGAAGCATCATCAGACAGACCCGAGAGCTGAAGCCGCCACCACCTCCATTGCTACAGGGGCTGGCGTGGGGGGTGGAGTCCAAAGCAGGCCCAGTGGCAGCTCCTGAAGGACATACACGGGGCCTGTTCCATGGGGATGTGAGCTGGGGAGGCACAGTCCCCATCCCTGCTCCCTGCAGCCTGAGCTTAACGGCTACAATCCTATTATGGCAGGGGTTCTCAAACTGGGGGTCAGAACCTCAGGGGGTCATGAGGTTATTACATGGCGGGGGTCGCGAGCTGTCAACCTCCACCCCAAACCCCGCTCGCCTCCCGCATTTATAATGGTGTTTAATATATTTAAAAGTGTGTTTAATTTATTAGGGGGAGTTGCACTCAGAGACTTGTTGTGTTTAAGGGGTTGCCAGTGAAAAAGTTTGAGACCCACTGTATTATGGCCTCACCAGGTAATGGTTACCACAGCACGCCCTTATAAAGTAACTCCTGGGAATGGTAAATTGCCATGGTAACAAGGCAGCTTCTTGAGGCACTATTAGCTATACCAAGATTTGAGCCTCACACAACACTACCTTCATCAAACTTTCTGGCATTGAGTTTCACTACTGGAGAGAGAGAGCACATTGTGACATTTAAATCAAATCGCAATTTGCCCTTACAACTGTCCATAGTTATCAATTAAATAAAAATATACAAAATATATTTTGTAGCTTATGGGAATTCTTGGGTAGGCTTGGGCTGAGGAGCTGCTCTTGCCTTATTCATTCTGTCACAGGTACATTTTAGATTCAAAGCTGTTTGTGGCCAAGATGGTTGCTTTCTACATCTTCTGTGAAGCAGCTAACACATACTAATGAATGCTAGAAAATAATGCTCTGAAACACTGTTTGTTAGAGGACTTAATGACTGCTTAATAAAAATCACTCAGCATTTGTAGAGCACTTTGCATCCTCAAGTATTTTACAAATCTTAACCAGTTAATCCTCCCAACAACCCTGTGAAGTATGTGGGTAAAGATAAGTTTTATTACCCACTTCACAGGTGGGAAAACAGAGGCAGAGAAATTAGGTAATTTGGCCAAGAGCGCTAAGTAATAGAATTAGAACGCAGAAATTCCTGGTTCCCAGAGCTCTAGTCAGACCAGATCTCTACAAAAAGCCATTCTGGTCTACAGGGCCAGCTCCAGGCATCAGCGGAGGAAGCATGTGCCTGGGGCGGCACATGTTAAGTGGCGGCATTCCGTCCATTCTTGGGGCGTCACACTCCGTGCTTCGGCAGTCTGAGTGGCTTTTTTTTTTTTTTTTTGCTTGGGGCGGCAAAAATGGTAGAGCTGGACCTGCTGGTCTATTTGACACAAATGTTTTTGCATGCAGAACAAGCATGAATACTAAAAAGCCTTATGCAGGGCCAGCTCCAGAGTTTTTGCCGCCCCAAGCGGTGGGAAAAATAAATAAATAAAAAAAAGCCATGATCACAATCGGCGGCAATTTGGCGGTCGCTCCACCAAGCTGCTTTCTTGTTCAGCGGCACTTCGGTGGCAGGTCCTTCCCTCTGAGAGGGACCCAGGGACCCACCGCCGAATTGCCGCCAAAGAGCGCGACGTACCACCCCAAGCACCTGCTTGCTGAGCTGGTGCCTGGAGCCGGCCCTGGCCTTATGATATTACGGGGAGGAAAGGGAATGGTTGTATATTTGCAATTCTTTTTTTTCTTAATATCCCTTCATCCTCACCCAGTCAATGTAGCCCAAATTAGAGATTAATGGCATCTGAAAAATTCAATCTCAAATTATATGGGCATTAGAAAACACCAATGTCCATTTTATTTGTTTTTTGTAAAACCATCATAACTTAATAATGGTCAAATATTACCTTTCAAATCACTCCCAGGCTGAAGTCTTATATGCCAAGATTTAGCTTGTTGCAGAGTGTTATGGAAGTTACCATATTACCCCTCCCCCCTCGAAGTAGGGGCTAATAGTGGAAAACTTGGCAGCCTCCCAACTCCGCTGCACTGAGATAACAAGGTATTAAACAGGTAACAGTATATATGAGTTAATGGCTTCATTGGGCCACCTGCAATGGAGTTCTGTGAGCCTGAGATATGGTTCCCTGAGCAAAGGGGATTATGTGATCAGACATTTCATAGAAATAACGACCTGAGTGTGTGCCTCATTTCCCTTTCTCCTGGTGATACCCTTACTAAGGCCATTTGGATGAGATTCAACAGTTTGAAAGATACTTTGGAGCACAACATTCTGTATCTGAAGATGACAGAATGTCATATTTTTTCTCCTTTAGAGGATTTCTAATCACAGCTTTGTTACAGCAGCTGGGATACTGAACAAGATAAACCTATATGGGGCTCAAAAATAACATATTCTCCTTCACCTTCCTGCAATGCAAGATTCCCAAAGGGAAACCACTGAATGATTTGTGGGTAATTGTCACGAACCACTTCAAAAACTGGGAACGTCTAAAATTTTAATTTTTGCGTATGAAAGATGCCAGATTTACAACCCTGGAAACTGAAACCCTCTGTTCCTAGAACAGGTGGATTCATGGACTATTGCAGTGCAAACTTCCCCCCGAAGTGCCCTTGAAATATGCCTAAGCTCTGATCTGGAAGGACCACCAATGGAGTGAACAGGTGCTGAACTTTAGTCTCCCTACCAGTTCAATCCTTGGTCTGTCTGCTAGAGCTGGTCAAATAGTAAACATGTGTAACCCTTCTGCCAGGTGTTGTCAGCAGCAACAGGGACAGGTTTAAACAGCTACAGCAGTGGTTCCCAACCAGGAGTACATGTACACCTGGGAGTCTTCCAGGGGGAACATCAACTCATCTAGATATTTGGCTAGTTTTACAACAGGCTACATAAAAAGTAGCGAAGTCAGTGCCAACTAAAATTTCATACAGTGACTTCTTTATGCTGCTCTATATACTGTACATTGAAATAGAAGTACAATATTTATATTCCAATTGATTTATTTTATAATTATATGGTAAAAGTGAGAAAGTCAGCAATTTTTCAACAGTGTGTTATGACACTTTTGTATTTTTATGTCTGATTGTGTAAGCAAGTAGTTTTTAAGTGAGGGGGTACATGAGACAAATCAGATTTCTGAAAGGGGTACAGTAGTCTGGAAAGGTTGAGAGCCATTGAGCTAAGGTCCCTCTTAAAACAGATATCACCAGCTTGATCCCAAAACTAGAATTTCTGAAATTTAGACTAAATATCTTCTCTGGTGCTCTTAATGGGCAATATTTTTCCACTCTCAAGCAGTGAGTCTGTATAAATCAAGGAAAAAATTATTTGGGGAAAAGGGAACACTACAATATTTCTAAATGAATGATAAAATACTCTTTCACGGTAACTTTGGCAGTAGCCCACCTTCTAATGTGAATGCCCAATAGGCAAATGTCCTTTTACCACATCACTTCCCCCTCCCCCCAGCCACTAAACTCCACTCACGATCTGATGTCAGTAGGTAGCGTAGTCCCAGAGCCCTCAGGTTCAGGCAGGCAGGCCTGTTCCCAGTCCCTTGGGAAGTGCTACCTGGTTTTATTCTTTAATTATTAATTAACAGTTTCCTAAATGAAAGCAGTTTCAGTTGCAATGATTTGTGGGGGCCTACATTTCTTTATTTGTGAATATGTGGACAACCAAAATGTATTTGATTTCTGACATATGCATAAATTTTAGCACAATGTGTATTCATCTAAATATGTGCAACAGTAGTTCATTATTGCCCTATTTTAAAAGTTTCAGAATCCCAGACAGGGAGCCAAAACAATGCCATGAATTAGGTGACCAACCACACAATATGAATGATGAATACCAAATCCTGAATAATGTAAACCCATTTAGGAACAAGCCTTAGATTGAAAATTATTCATTAAAACGGGGTGATATATACTTACAAATATTTATTATATTCACAGAAATTGGGATTGGTTTATGAATGATTTGCTAGCTAAAAAGGGACTCAATCTGTAAATTAAATTATTCAAAATGAATAGTTCAACTAGTTCTCCTCTCAGAGATTGTTGACAAGATGCCAACTCATGCCAGCCATGATGGTGGTTTTGTAACATGGATGCACATTAACTATCAAGTATCAGGGGGTAGCCGTGTTAGTCTGTATCTACAAAAACAACAAGGAGTCTGGTGGCACCTTAAAGACTAACAGATTTATTTGGGCATAAGCTTTTGTGGGTAAAAACCTCACTTCTTCAGATGCATCTGAAGTGAGGTTTTTACCCACGAAAGCTTATGCCCAAATAAATCTGTTAATCTTTAAGGTGCCACCAGACTCCTTGTTGTTTTTATTAACTATCAACTTAGCTAAGGTCATCGACTCATTTCAGAAATGGGAATGCTGAATGTTTTAATAAAATGTAAAGCCCATTTTCAAGTTACATTGCAAAGCATCTAACTTTGTCAGCAACATGGAAGCTTCAGTAGAAAGGACAGAGGAGCCTAATTTTAAAATCAGGAGTAGTTTGGAATTGAATATTACCAACTTCCTTTAGCCCTAAATGCATGCTTACGTAGAGAATCATCACTCATACTTCTTGCTTTCTTCTATTGTTGAAGATTTTCTAGCTGTAAAACATACTGAAACCAAGAAGGCAATGTTAATGCAGTAGGGAGGAACTAGGGCCAGAGTCTTGGCTGGTGTAAATCTGACTGGTAGGGCACATATGCATGTTGTGAGTTTGCTTGTTTAAAACCTGCTCTTTTGAAATACCTGGCATAGTTTCAGCCATTTAAGCAGCCTTAGAAAATCAGTCAAGAAAACCTCAGAATTCAAGATAAGAATTCAAAAGTCTGACCCATGACTCCAAAGGTAGATAGAACAGATCATAACATGGCAGTTCAAATTGACTAAAGCCTCCAGCAAAAGTTCTGCACTTCATTGGTCCAGTGATGCATGATGCAATCTGATCTCCGCTTAGACATGGCACTGACTATGCACTGCTCTGTGTCCCTGAGCTTTTAGTCAATGGGGCTAGATGCAGCAAATTTGCAGGATCAGGCCGAGGTCAGCAGCACGCATTATGGATAGAACTGCAATAACCTGCCATGTTCACTGGCTGAATAGCAATGTCAGTACTATAGGAAAGAAAATATGGAAAATATGTTTCCTTTTTCTTAAGGAACATATAAATGAGGCAATACATAGGGTTAATCGACACTATAAAGGTTTTGCTAGTATAGCTATACCAGCAAAGCCCCCTGGTGCAGATGCAGCTATACCAGCAAAAGGAAATGTTTTGTTGGCATGTTAAACAACCCCCTGCATCACATAAATTATGTTGGCAAAAGGAGTTGTTTGACAGTATAAGCTGCATCTACACAGGGAAGTTGCCAGGCTATCGGTTGGGGATGTGATTTTTTTTTCATACTCCTAACTGAAGTAGCTATGCTAGCAAAAATCTGTAGTGCAGAGACAAGAGCTATTAGGGTAATAAAGTGTATCCCCCTAGTAAAATAAGAGTGAGCTCAATTCTTATCTGCCCCCCACAAAAAAAATACATACAAACAAAAGAAACCCCACCCCATATATTAATTTTTCAATAGCAGTTAATTTTTACTTGGAAAAAAATACTATTTATTGGCCCACCTCTAATGAGGAAAATATCTCTGTATGAATGATGTTTTACTTCTGTTTAGAGCAACTTAAAAATAAAAAATTGCTATGAAAACAAAGAACTTCAGAGAGACCCCCTTGGGCCTTGCAGCAGGGGTAACTATGCTGATTTTCTCCATAAGCAGTGAATAAATATTCTCTCTCTCTCACACACACACGATGGGAAATCGTTACTAACACCCAGGAGCCAAAGGAGGTTTCCATGATTATATATTTGGCGCAGGGGATCACAGGTGGCAAATCAAAGGGGTGTTCTCAAGAGATATTCTATCACCTAGGATTTACCGTAACTAGGGCTCTAAAGCTGGTTCTAAACCTGAAATCTGAACTGGAATTTAAAGGAAGGGGAAAAAACACTTCAGCACCACACAGAAAATCAATCAAACTGTAGGCCTACAAATATCTCAGCTTTGGACATTTTTTCATTCTTATTAGACTTGAAAGCATGCCCATTGATCTAGCAAGAGCAATTCGCTAATAATTAGACCAGCAAGGGAGGACCTGGGAAGGTGGGGGGGAAGGGATGCACAGAGCTCAGAAGCCATAGCTGTAGCAGGAAAGATAAAAGAGTAGCTAATACCCTTGCTCACTGAAAAGGAGATATTGTTATACTAACCCACAACCAAATTATCCTACCAAGCAACAAGTCTAGAAGCCTACAGATTCACACACATTTACAGCCGCCATCCCATCTGTGGCTCTGAGATACCACAAATTATTTTTTAGCACTTAATGAAATAGGCAGGGAACCTCTGGTCCTTGCTATCAGTTGCCCGTGCTAATGGTGAGTTGACTGTGTCAGCCCCAGTACTATGTTAACAAGATCTGTCACTGAATGAAACAGGTAAAGCAGGTTTGCATCGCATAAACCAGACTATTACTCACGTAAATATCTCATTTTAAATTATAAGAATGCATGAAAACCATTCAATAGACATTTGTGCATATTAGCCTAATATACATTAAAAGTAGGAGGGAAATTAATTGTAAAAGAATGTATATTTCTGATTAATGTTTAATAAGGTAACAGGCTGTCTCCTGCACCCTTCTAGTTGGCACCAAAAAAAATAATCAAAGGTATTCATTTTCTCATAAAATATGTATTGTTTTTTATTTTAAAAGAAAGAGGCAGATCAATTTTAGTTTGAAAGGCACATTAAAAATGTAAGCTCAAGAGCATGGGATACATTTCACAGAAGATTGCAACTGCTAACAGTTTTTTCTCATCTACCAGAAGAAATCAAATGAAGCCAGTTTGCCTCTGGGGTTTTAAACATCATTACAATTCATCTTAATAATGAAGTTAAAATTAACTGAAAGAAGACAAAATTAAAGGGAAAAACCCTCCCTTTTTTCTCTCTGCCAAAGTACGGGTTTATTCATGGAAAATAGATAAAAGTAATGTCCTCTGGGGATATTTATAGATGATGTCAAGGTATCTGGGATATAGGTCACAGTGGATCCAGACTGTACAACAGTCTCTATATATTTACAAAAGTAATAAGTTCGTGTTCTCCAAACAATACACAGAGAATACAAAATACAGCAAATAAGCAAAGCTGTAACTCCACTACTAATAATGCTCATAATCAAGTTCAGGAGCATAATTCTGTAATATATATGTTTCCAAGACAGCCTTTCTTTAATTTCTCCACTGGAGAATGAAAGCCATGGTGTAAAGGTCAGTGAGAGCATCTAATCTAGACAAGCCCCCTACTAATTGACTTTGCTTGCATTCTCTGGGCTTGAACCTGAAAAGTGCTGAATGCCCTCCGCTATGTCTATACTGGCTTACGTACTTGAGTACTGGACCATGTACATCCTTACACATGCTCCCCACACCCATGCCAAGGGTCCACATTATGCTGTGCTGAACATGGGTATAACACAGTTTACCTGCATATGCCCATGCCCACACCATCACTGTATTATGTGACATTAGCGCTACCATTTCAGGGACAGTATGCCATGGTTCTGTGCATCACAGGGAAACACTCTAGGAACCACTGTGCTGTGTGTTGTTGGTACTGTCCCCTGCCTTCACACATCTGCCAATGGCTGTTCCTAATCACATCACCCCTCACCGTTATTTCCTGCCAAAGTCGTTGGAAAACATGGAGCAACGGAATGGTGATCTGGTTCTGCTCCTTACTGCAGGACAAATGACTATGCAGTGGAGTGGGCAACTAGTGAGATGCTGGAAGGAATTTGGGCAGAACTTTCTGGCACGTCAAAGATGCTGACCTTGACGGTCAATGAGAATTCTTCGGCTCGCATGTTACAGATATGGTGAAGTCTGGTATTGTCAAAGGATGTTCAGGAGCGGACCATCACTTCTGGTTCAGGAAACCAGCATGGTGTGGTGGGATTACACTGTTCTGGAAACCTGGGATGACCATCAGTGGCTTCAGAACTTCCAAATGAGGAAACAGACCTTCATGGAGCTGCGTGAGGAGCTTGCACCAAACCTTCAGCTCCAGAACACTTGATTCAGGGGAGCCATACAAGTTCAGAAGCAGGTTGCTATTGCCTCATGGAAGCTGGCAACACCCGACAGCTATAGGTCCATTGCAAACCACTTTGGGGTTGGAAAGTCCATTGTGCAGGTTTGTGAGGCAATTAACACTCTGATCTACCCATGTGTGGTTGCCATAAGATTTCCAAAAATAACAGCTGGATTTCAGAGGATGGGATTTCCAAACTGTACAGGGACCATCAACAGCACCCATATGGTTGGCCCACCACAAAGGAAAGTGAGTATGTGAACTGAAACAGTTACCATGACACTTCATAGCGGTGCCCAGGGTTGTGAGGCACCTTGCCATCACCTGTCCCTACCATGAGGAAGTCTTGTCTGTGCTTGCTAGAAGTCAGATCCTTGGCATTACCAGCCACAAGCATGCCCCTCTCAGCCTACGCAGGTTAGTGATAGGCATACTCCAACTCCCCCCCCCCCCAAGCTTCCCCTGTGATGTACAGGTCTGTTCTACTGGACACACAGAATTCCCGAAGCCTCCACTCCCAAAGGACCAGTACACCACAGCTTAATGTTATACTATAGAACACGGCTCCACTTAATGCACAGCACATAGCTTTGTTTATAGCGAAAGCAAGTATGTTTATTTAACAAACAGAACTTCAAATGGCAGCTAGCAGAAATATTAGCAACAAAGGGTTACATAAGATTCATTCTAGAGTCTAGACTTAATTAATAAGATCATTCTCTAATGATCTTATCTGACCCAAATTTCTTCTCCCACCATTTACGACCCTGGCTGGCTGTGAGCCTTTTTTCATGAAGCAAACCCAGTCAGCTTATTTCCTAGGTGAAATATGCAGAGTCAGTCTCTGTACCTACATTTGTAGTTCAAAAATCTTTTGTCTTCACTTGTACACAGGACTCTCTCCTGCTGGTTTATTTCCTCCCATAAATTCACTCTCGCTGAAGATTTCACAATTGTTTCATTAGTATTTGGCTCAGACTGTAAATGGGCAACCATTGTGAACCATACAATACTCAGCTTACATAGAGACAGATTGATAGAGAACATCTTCTGCCTGAAAGAAACTTAACTTCTGGTGACTAACCCCCAATTTACAGACCTTAAATATACACATTTTCAGTATGTATATAAGCATAAATCCTCACATATGATCTGTACCTACATATCCTAATGATTCCGATGACCAGTGTAACATGAACTTTCAGTAGAGCCCTTACACAACACTCTTTGGCGAACTAGTATGTAAATACCAGAACGTTATGCACCCCTGTGCCCTCTGCCAGTTGGTACCAAGAGGTCTCTGGGCTACAGTTACTATTTCCTTGTTCTGCAAGGCTTAGTGGACCACAGAGCCAGGTGAATGGGAAACCCTGGAAAGGTTCACAATGCCAGAGTGCTAAGGAGCTCAGGATTATACATGAAGGGGGATGCAGGGACTTTATTTCCCAGAAATGATATTGTTCTGTACTGTATGTCTGTGCCAACTGGTATTTTGGTGGGGCCCACCTACCTGCTCCTAAGTTGTCTCATGAAACTGTATCCTACCATCAATGATCCTGGAAAAAGATAATTCAATTACAAGCTTAGCAGCTGCAGAAGGGTCATGGAGTTTGCATGGGGTAGACTGTAATTTCATTGGTGCTGCCTGTGCACCTGTCTGGATGCCAATGTGGCAAATGCCATTCATATAATCACTGCCTGCTGCACATTCCATAATGTTTGTAAGGGTAAAGGGAAGTGTTTCCATCCCAAGTTGGTTCAGGACAAGTCTGGTTTACAAATTCTATAACAGGCAGCCAGATCCCACCCACATGCACACTGGTCCCGGTTCCCAGCAGGCAAGGGGAAAGGAGGGATGCCATATGCGCACACAACTTGGCACAGCAGGGAGGCACAGGGTGCCATCTGCCTGTGCCAATAAAACCTTCACATCCTGTATAGCTGCTGGAAACGCACACGAGGGAACACTGGCACACATTTGTGGGACCACATAACTTGGTGAGAGTTTTGTTCCTCTGTGGCTGAAGGTCATTAGCCATTCATTCCTGCACACATTAAAAACAATTATAACAGGGACCTTCCACTGGGTTATCATCGTTAGGTTGGGTTTGTGTTGTGGAGCATGGCAGCCAAGTTGTAATGAGATCATTGTGCAATGTTTTTGTTTTCACTGTTCATACTTGTTTACAAACCTCTTATCAGGCGCATTCAGTCTCTTGCAAGGACCTTATGAAAATTTGCTTGGGGGTGGTATATAGCTACTCTCTTTTTAACCATTCATTGTCAGCAGTACCAACTGCATTTAGTAGCTGCTTTCGAGCAATAATCACTACTATGGGAAACAGGTTAATGTTTAAGGGACAAGAGTGGGGGAGCACAGACTGTTTTTGTACAGGATAATGGCAGATGCTGTTGTTGCTTGTATTGTTACTGGAATTGTGTTTCCATTTTCTGCATGTGAACTAAGCCATAAAGATTTTCATCTACCCCTTTTCTTTGTTTTAGACTTCTGCTGCATTGCAAACTAGTAGTGGTTTCTGTAAGCACTTAATACTAACTGCCCTGTCTCCATTCCTCCGTGGTATCCTTGTGACTTCAGATATTTCTCAAGCTGGAGGGGACGGGACACAGAGAGAAAAGTAACAAAGAGTCCTGTGGCACCTTAAAGACTAACAGATGCATTGGAGCACAAACTTTCGTGGGTGAATACCCACTTCGTCAGACGCATTCGTCAGAGAGAAAAGTGTTTGCAGTATCATGGTACCAGATAGTTATACAACATTCAGTTTCATGTGCAGCAAATCCTGGGGCCCAATCCTAAATCTTGAAACATCTTTAGTTCATTATAGGAAGGAGGGGTCTCACACAAGTTAAGGAAAGTATAAAATTCATTAAAAGTACTAGATGGAATGTATAATTGAAATATTTTTAAAAAGAAAGGTCAACCAAAATCTTTAAAAAATCAGGGGAATGCAGCCTGGAACACCAGCCAAATGTTATTGTCTTTGCACCTTTCTCCCTGCCCTCTTCCTGACAAGGGTGGAATGATGGGCAAAATTAACTTTTGAGGAAAACCAGGGATGTCTTCTTTCATGGAGGTGGGATTCTGGAAGGCCTCTGCAGGCTTATAGTCCTTCACTTGGATACTTTGCAGGCAGGGGGGAGGGTGTCTCCCGGAGAAGAGTTTTGGGAGCTGGTGGAGGGTGAAGTCCTGGTAGACTCCATATTCTCCTCCTGGTCACTTGGGGTGTGCTTGAAACAGGATCCTCTGGTTCAGTAAAACCCTGCATGACAGCTGAAAGAAGTGGTGGTTCATGGATAGGTTCTGTGTCTTCAGCAGCAGGTTGACCCCAAACTTCTCCATTAGGGAAAGCTCCTGTTCCCTATAGTATGCTTCCTGCTTCATGAACTGTTTCATCAAAGTCTCTTCCTGCTGAAGTGCCCAATCCTCCCATACCCTAAGGAATTCAAACTGCTCCTGGTTTCTACTGTCAATTCCTATGGGCAGCTCTTCCAAGGTACTTCTCAGTCTACCTCAGCTGTCTCTGTGCTGCTCCAGCCGTCCTTGCAGAATGGTTTCCCACTCAGGAGCTGAAAGTCCTGCCAATTCAAAGAGAAGGGGTAGCATTATTTCCCCCTCCCCACCCACCACAGAAGAGAAGGAAGGAGTGGATTACACCCAGCACATGGAACACCATAGAAACCAGACAAGCCCTGAAGAAAAAAATTTTAGACACAAAATCCCAGAAGCTAAAGGACAAATACCACGAGCAGTATAGCAAGGCACACCGGGAGGTCAAACGCCTTGTGAGAGCAGACAAACGGCATTATATTGATAATCTGGCAACACAAGAAAAGGATGCAGTTGCTCGTGGTGAACAAGTAACTGTCTACAAAATGGCACGGCCTATCAGTAGTAAACGGCAGGCACCAAAAAACTCTCTCATCAGGAACAAACAAGGACACCCACTAACAACCAAAAAAGAACAAGAAATTCACTGGACAGAGCATTTCAAAGAATTGCTTAACAGGGAGCCACCTAAAGAGGAAGCAAACATCCAGGAGGCAGAAGAAGATCTTGATATCGACACAGACACCCCAACTAAGGAAGAGATCATTCAAGCCATCAAATCCTTCAAAAATGGGAAAGCTCCTAGCAAGGATAACTTGAATGCAGAATTGTTCAAGGTAAATCCTAAATTAGCAGCATCTATCCTGGCCCCTCTATGTACATCAGTCTGGGAAAGGGAAAAAGTGCCAGATGAGTGGACCAATGGGGTTATAGTGAAGATACCAAAAAAAGGAACTCTCAGTGATTGTAGTAACTGGGGCGGTATCACACTTTTATCTATGCCAAAGTATTGTGCAAGATCATAGTTAAGCATATATCAGAGGTAGTTGATAGTGTTCTCAGAAAAGAGCAAGCCGGTTTTCGGAAAGGGTGTGGATGCACAGACCAGATCTTCACTCTATGAAACATAATAGAACAGTGCTTAGAATGGCTATGGCAACTCTACATAAATTTCATAGATTTTGAGAAGGCTTTTGATAGCATTCACAGGACCAGTCTATGGCACATTCTGCGGGCATATGGAATTCCTTTCTGTATAATCAATGTCATCAAAAGCTATTTCAACTTTACATGCAGCATTGATCACAGTGAGCTCAGTTTTGAAGTCAAAACAGGAGTACGACAGGGGTGTATCATGTCTGAAATCCTCTTCAACATTGCCATTGACTGGGTAATGCGGAGTACAACAGAAGACATGCCAAGAAGCATTAAATGGACATTCTTCTCATCCCTTGAAGACCTGGATTTTGCAGATGATGTCACTCGTCTATCACATACCCAACACCATATTCAAGAAAAAACAACTCGACTCAACATATTCAGCGAGCAAATTAGACTGAAAATCAACCGCAATAAGACGGATATCATGACCTTTAATATTGCCTCACCATCACCAGTACAGATAGAGGATACGTTCTCACCAGTGTAGAAACATTCACATACTTGGGCAGCACCATCAGCCAGGACGGTGGAACAAGCCAGGACATCTGGAACAAAATCAATTAAGCCAGGAACACCTTCAGAAGCTTAAATACAGTCTGGAAATCATCAAAATACAACATCAAAACCAAACTCAAAATTTATTACAGCTGTGTACTTTCAACACTACTTTATAGTGCAGAATGCTGGGGAATGAGAAAGCATGACATGTCCAAACTGTCTTCATTCCATACAACCTGTCTCAGAAAAATCCTCTGTATCTTTTGGCCCAGAACAATCTCAAACCAAGATCTATTGACACAGTGCAGCCAAGAGGATCTGAGCACCATCATTGCCAGAAGGCATTGGAGATGGATCGATCATGTGCTTTGGATGGAAACTGATTCCATCATCAATGTAGCAATAAGATGGACACCTGAAGGCAAGCGAAAACAAGGCCACCCGAAACAACATGGCGAAGAGCTGTGGAAGCCGAGCTGAAAAACCTGGGGCACGGCTAGGGAGCCATTGAAAGACTTGCCAGAAACAGACAGGAGTGAAGGAGCTTTGTCACTGCCCTAAACACCAGAGGTGTAATGGGAACATGATGATGATGACCTGCCACCTTTGGAAGAAGCTGAGAAATCGCCCCACATAACCTAACCTTAATTTAGAAGGCCACAATTTTGATACTTTTCAGCATTCAAGGAATGCAACTGTAAGACTATCCTTGGTTCTCAGACAAACTTTTGCAGCCCATGAGGAAGGAGCAGAGACTACTAATGATAAGAACAATGAACTAATGTTTTAAAAAATTTAAAATGTTCAGAGTGTCCCAAAGAGGGAAGGACTCAGTTCCTTTCAGGGGCTATGTTACCAGTTTATAATGTCATCTTTAAAGTCTGGCCAACATCTGAAGAACATAGTGGTTTTCAAGGTACCAGAATGGAAAAGAGAAGTGGCTTTCCAGTTCTGTGAGGAGATCCTGCAATATACGCCAGAGAGATGGTTCTGCTAACGGTCACCTCTCTACATATTGCAGAATGGAGGGGTTTGGTCAGCTATGAAGGTGGACCAAGCAGATATGCACTACCAATGAATCTCAAGACACAGCTGAAGTCTCTTCTACTCCAGAAGTTTGCTGAAATATGCTTACAAGACTGGGAGGTAATTTGACTGGAAATTGACTACATTCTCAGCTAGTCTGTCGAGTTTCCACACAAAGGGAGATGAGAACCATGAATTCCACCCATCCTACATACACCCCCAGCATCACCAGAAAACCCTGCCCCTGTATCTGCCTAATAACAGTGAATCTATCTCCCCTTGTAAGTATTCTCACACTTGCTTCTTATCAAACTGTCTGTACTTGGCTATCTTGATTATCACTTCAGAAGTTTTTTTTCTCTTACTTAATTGGCCTCTCAGAGTTGGTAAGACAACTCCCACCTATTCATGCTCTCTGTATGTGTGTATATATATCTCCTCTATATATGTTTCACTCTATATGCATCCGAAGAAGTGGGTTGTAGCCCACGAAAGCTTATGCTATAATAAATTTGTTAGTCTCTAAGGTGCCACAAGTACTCCTGTTCTTTTTGCGGATACAGACTAACACGGCTGCTACTCTGAAAACAGTGAAATAGATAGGGAAGACACCCCACAACTTTCTTTGGATCCCTGAAGTCTCAGATCAGCACTATAAGCCCCCTCACCCCTCCCTTGCAAAAGGACACCACACTGTGTTTATCCAACAGCCATACCAGATCCTTCTTCCATCCCCATTACCCACAGTCTGTGAAGCATGGATTGGTACAGGGAGAGGGAGGCCAGACACCGGGGATGTTAAAAAAAATTAGTAATCTTCCAAAGGAAAAAAGACTGCTGTGACTAACTTTTCCTCAGATAACCAAATGTGTTCTGTTTCCTTCCCCTTCCTGGACCTAACCCCCCTGCTCCACTCCTGTTCCATGCAGGTCCCATTTGTAAGGGGACAGTAAGCTCGGAGTGGGGGTAGAAGAACTGAAACTGCAATCTTCCAAGGGACAAAAGACTGCTGTTACTAACTTTAGACAACCAACTATAATTTTTCTACAACTGTCCCATCCTAAACTGCATGGGTAGTGTGTAGAAGAGGCTTGGGGAGGCTAAGACACCCCAAAATAAGCTGGCCATGCAAGAGGGCAAATGCCACAAATGTGGTATCAGTCACCTCCCTCTGGAGGCATGCCTGCCCACCGCCTTTGGAGAGCTGGCCCACCTCCCTTTGGAGCTCCTAGAAGTGTGGGAGGGGGCCACTGGTGCCCAGACAGTGGCCCCGCCCATGCTCCACTCTGAGGACCCACCCTCTCTCCGCCTCTTCCCCTTAGGCCCCCCACCCACCCATTACTTTTTCCTCTCCACCGCAGAGAGGAGCGAGCGGCCAGCCAGCAGACAGGCCTCAGGAGAACAGGTGAAGAGGAATGAGCAAGTGGTGGGCAGGTGGCCGGGCCTAGAGGGAAGAGGTGGAGAGGAGCGGGCGGGAGGGCTGGGAGAAGAGGCTGATAGGAGTGGGCAGAGGAGTTTGGGGGAAGAGGCAGAGATAAGCAGGCAGGGGAAGCGAGCAGTGGGCAGGCAGGGGGGCCTAGAGGTGGACAGGAACGAGTGTGGGCGGCAGAGCAGATGTAGGAAGATGAGGAATGAGGCCAGGGCCTCGGGGGGGAGAGACGGAGTGGAGGTGGCCCTGGAGGGGTACAAGTTGGAGGAGTTTGGAAAGAGGAGGGGGCACCAGAATGCCATGGTTTCAGCATTGCAGTTCAAACTCAGACACAGCAATACATGGCATTTTATCCAGTGCTCAGAACTTCAAATGCCCTGAATCTTAAAAATCAGAAATTTAGCACCAGAACAAGAGGGGATATTGGTGGTGGTGGGGGTCCATTGCAAAACTTACCAGCCTGGGGGTTCCAGTCCCTGCTGTGGCTAAGGGTCCTCCTCAGGTTCAGCAGGGGAGCTTTCTCCACTGGCTTGTCTGGAAAGAGGTTCATAATCACATTTTTCTCATCCTCTGGGGCTTCTGGGGCATCCTCCATGGTCCCTGCTGCCTCCTCACCCCAGCCCTCATCACATCCTACCAGGCAATGAGGGGATCGTGAACCACTTGAGGCTCTATCCTGGGAGCCCTTGATGGCACCTGATCCAACTTGTTGAAGTCCTGGGAGCCCTCCTGGAGCAACTGTTGGTACAGGAGCCTCAAGTTTGATGTGTTCCTGGCCCTGGGCTGGAGTCCACTCAATGCCTGCCTGTTCCAGCCCCTGTGCAATTTCCCGGTACAGTACTATGTTCCTGCCTCTCCAGGAGAAGTCATGGAGGACAGTGTACTCCAACCACATATTGATCAGCACCAACAAGTCATTGCGGGCCAGGCGGCTGTTCTTGGAGCAGGATTCATGTTCCCCTGTACTGATTAAAAGAGTGCAGCAGAAAACTTTTCTGATGCCATCAGCACAGTTCACTACTACTGGTAAAACAAGGGGACAGGGACCTTTGTAGACTGGATAAGGGTCAGGCAGAAAAGGGTTCATTGAATTCTGGTACTGGGGGAGGAGGTCTACTGAAACTCAAGACCTGGTACATACCCTTATCCCCATCCATACTAGCATGAGTATGTGACCATGCCAGAGTCTGAGGACTGTACTTACCCGCACCCCTCAGGCATGCTAGTTTACTTGCCTTCTACTTGCCTTCAGACAAGGGTTTAAGTGTGAACAATAGGAGGGTTCTCACACAACCATGTGCAGGAACCTGCGTACAGTCACTAGTGTGGATGTACCGTGAGAATGAAAGGTGCTCAGCATCAATTATTGCACCTCACAGGATTGAACCTGCCATCTTCCATCTCTTCATTAAAGATTAAAAAAATATACAGTAAGTTTATTAGAAATTTGACAAATTAGAAATGTTCACAAATTAAATCCTTTAGGGAAAATAGGTTTATCACCACCCAGATAGAGCAATGATGCTGACAATAATGGATTGTGCCTAAAGTTCCAGAAAGGAGAAGACAACTGCAGTTGGCAGGAAAGATTCCTGTCCTATTTACCTTCTACACTCTGTTTGGCAGCATAATTAGCAGCATAATTTCTCTCATTTTAAAAGCCTCTTTGGCCATTTTAAATGTCTTTCATATTTAGCCCAGAGCAGTGGAAAAATCCTCACATGTTGTGCATTTTTTAGCAGAGACAGAGAATGGACTGGAGAGATGATTTGGGGAAGCATTTTAAACCACGCTTTTGTCTTGATGTTTTGGAGAAATCTTTGAACAACAACAAAAATAGAGGAAAGGATGAAAAAGAGAAAGTAGTAGATTCACCACAGGGAATTTGCCCCCTGACAAGTTTCCTCTCAGATTCTTCTAATCTAAGAACTGTAACAAAGTAGCTAAGGCAGCAGGAGCTAAACCTGACGCTCCTGGCTCCAGAGGGGGCACAACAGCTGAGAGATGCCGAGAGCATTCATTGTAGCTGCAGTCTTCCTCCTCCCTCTCACTCTTAAAAAGCCTTATGACTTTACAGGTGTGTTCACAGCAGCAAACACTGGGCCTCAGCTTTAACCACAGTGGTAGCATATAGCGTTCCACGACGCTATGCACATAGTCTATGTAAATACATGCTCTTATTATTGCTACCCTCCTTCTCCTCCCTCTTTTTCCTCCTAAGCTCTGACTACACCAGAGGATTGAACCATAGGTAATTTCGGCCACCCTTTAACACTCTTTAGTCTGCTTCAGCCTTGCCACTCCATATGCATGTAGGGTGAACCAGATGTCCTGATTTTATAGAGACAGCGCCTATTACCTCCCACCCCCATCCCAATTTTTCACACTTGCTGTCTGGTGACCCTATATACATGGAGCAAGCTCCCTAAAAAGTCCATAGAGCTACTACTCCGTCCACCTTCAAATCCCTTCTTAACACTCACATCTGATGCCTACCAGCTGCTAATGGTGGTAACCATCTGATTTTCACTATCAGACCTGACAAAGTGAGACTACTGCTACTGATCAAAAGTAAACCTAACAAAGCAGAAGCTCTAGCTGCAAACTGTGTACATAACTAGTCTATGCCAAACAGATTTGTGTTACTGTTATCCTATCATCCCGCCTCATTTGTTTTTTCACCCACCTGTTATGTCTTGTCTTTAAGATTGCAAACTTTTCATGGCAGAGATTGTATTTCATTATAGGTCTGCGTCTAGAACAAGAGGATCCTGACCTAGTTGTGATCTCTTGGCACCACTGCAGTACAAGCAATATATAATAATCATACTGTGGCTCTTTGTGTAGCCATGTGATGCATTACCCCCTTCCTTAGGATTTTCCTTTAATTTGAAAGTAAAACAAATATAAATCACTACCTGAACTACCTTAGCTTCCCTCCCAAGGTATGTGAACAAGCTGGTAGGCTTCTCCCTTAAGGAGCTCTGTCATCCTAATTCTCTACCCTTTTTATTGATCTCTTAAGACTTACATGGTCTGGCTAACTGGGTGAGTGAGCAGAATAGCTCTGCACATCCATATAGCATCCTAGAGCCTGACACAGTTCGTTTTAAAAAAGGGAAACCAATATTCTTTTTTTCCATTTTTAAAAAGGACATTGCCAAGTAATGTGAATTTTTCAAAAGGAAACTGAAATTTGGTTTTGTTCTAATCATTTTTAAATTCTGTTTCTTCAGTCCACAAAGCCTGCAGCAAACTATCAGCTTGAGGATGTGCAGAGTCATAGCAGAAAAGATATTGACTGAGCTGAAAGCTAGAGGAGTGGGTCTCAATTGACTTGAGATGTTGGGCTTTAATGGCATTAAGTGCAATGAGTGGCTATTTTTCTGGTGCTCAGGCACTCCTGTGCCGTAAGTACCCACGTGCACAGTATGTCCAGCCTTGGCAATCAATACATCTGGTGAGGTTCCTAGAACTGTTGGGTAAACTTGCAAAAGTATCAGCATCCCTTCGTAACTCAGTCAAAAGAGAGACCTGTTTGAAACATCCTGGCAAGAGTGCTTTTGATAACCACAAGTAAATGACTCCTCAGATTGACCAATGCTTGATGGATTGATCAATGTGATGCTGTCATTGTTTTCCACCAACTCCATCCATATATTTGGAAGAATCTGGAAGAAATAAAAGGCTGGAAAATACCAAGAGATGCAAAAATAATCAGCCTCATGCATTACAAGACAGAGAATTTATTCCTCTTATTCAGCTTTTTTGAGGCAGCTTTGCTTGACACACAAAGGTGGGATTCATAGGGGGACTTAGGCATTGCGGTGTTTGGCACTGCAGCACCTAACTTTTAAGTGCCCTGATGCCTAGGAGCATTCACAACCCTGAGTTAGGCACCCAGGCTCCTTATACAATACAGGGAAGAGTTAGGTGCCTAAGAATGAGAGCCACAAAAGCCCGCATGCTGATCAGGAAGTTGCCTAATACCAAATGCCAATGGGAAAGGCCAAGAAGAAGTGTATGGCCTAAGCCCCGCCCCTCAAAGGGAGGTAGGCAGCTAGCTCCAGGCCAGAGGGAGGCCCCAGTCTCCACTTGGGATTCACAACTGTGAACCCTCTTCTGGAGTTAGGTGCCTAAGGCAGGTAAATGATTTTTCAAGAAAAATGACAGTGATTGTGGTCTTATAAACTTTAGCCCATTCACTACACGATGTAAGGGTATGTCTACACTACGAGAGTAGTTCGATTTCACTTAAATCGAATATGTGGAATCGATATTGCAAAGTCGAACGTGTGTGTCCACACTAAGGACAGTAATTCGCCTTTGTGAGTCCACACTAACGGGGAAAGTGTCGACATTGGAAGCGGTGCACTGTGGGCAGCTATCCCACAGTTCCCGCAGTCCCCGCTGCCCATTGGAATTCTGGGTCGAGCCGCCAATGCCTTCTGGGTAAAAAAATGTGTCGAGGGTGCTTTTGGGTAACTGTCGTCATCCGTCCGTCACTACCGCCCTCCCTCCCTCCCTGAAAGCGCCGGCGGGAAATCAGTTCGCGCACTTTTCTGGTCAGTGACAGCGCGGACGCCACAGCACTGCGAGCATGGAGCCCGCTGCGACCATCGCTGCAGTTGTGTCCGTTGTCAACGCCTCGCAGCTTATCATCCACCTTTCCCAGAGGCAGATGCAGATAAATCAGGCGAGGAGGCTATGGCACCGCGGTGAGGGCCTGAAGTCTGAGAGTAGCACAGGCCTGTCAGAAAGCACGGGACCCAGCGCCGAGGACATCACGGTGACAATGGGTCATGTGGATGTTGTGGAACGGCGATTCTGGGCCCGGGAAACAAGCACGGACTGGTGGGACCGCATAGTGCTGCAGGTCTGGGATGAATCACAGTGGCTGCGAAACTTTCGCATGCGGAAGGGGACTTTCCTGGAACTTTGAGAGTTGCTGTCCCCTGCCCTGAAGCGCAATGACACCCGGATGCGAGCAGCCCTGACTGTCCAGAAGCGAGTGGCCATAGCCCTCTGGAAGCTTGCAACGCCAGACAGCTATCGGTCAGTCGCAAACCACTTTGGTGTGGGCAAATCTACCGTGGGGGTTGTTGTGATGCAAGTAGCCAACGCAATCGTTGAGGTACTGCTCTCAAAGGTAGTGACCCTGGGAAACGCGCAGGCCATCAAAGATGGCTTCGCCGTGATGGGATTCCCAAACTGCGGTGGGACTATAGATGGAACTCACATCCCTATCCTGGGACCAGACCACCAGGCCAGCCAGTACATTAACAGAAAGGGCTACTTTTCAATGGTGCTGCAAGCACTGGTGGACCATCGGGGACGTTTTACAAACATCAACGTCGGATGGCCGGGCAAGGTTCATGACGCTCGCGTTTTCAGGAACTCTGGTCTGTTTAGACGGCTGCAGGAAGGTATTTACTTCCCGGACCACAAAATAACTCTTGGGGATGTGGAGATGCCTACAGTGATCCTCGGGGACCCAGCCTACCCGCTAATGCCCTGGCTCATGAAGCCCTATACTGGCGCCCTGGACACTGAAAAAGAACTCTTCAACTACCGGCTGAGCAAGTGCAGAATGGTGGTGGAGTGTGCTTTTGGCCGTCTCGAGGGGAGATGGAGAAGCTTACTGACTCGCTGTGATCTCAGCGAAACCAATATCCCCATTGTTATAGCAGCTTGCTGTGTGCTCCACAATCTCTGAGAGAGCAAGGGGGAGACCTTTATGGTGGGGTGGGAGGTTGAGGCAAATAGCCTGGCTTCTGATTACGCACAGCCAGACAGCCGGGCGATTAGAAGAGCCCAGCGGGACGCGCTGTGCATCCGGGAGGCTCTGAAAGCTAGGTTCCTGAGTGAGCAGGGTAACTTGTGACTTTTAAGTTTGTGTACAGAGAAGCTGAACCTGCCCCCGTTGCAAGCGCTGTCGACTGCCTCGTCCTCCTCATCTCCTTCCTCATCTTCCCCGTCGTGGCCACTGGGAGCTGCGGGTGGCCGTGCCTGTGGATGGTCAATGTAAACAAACTGTCTCGCAGTCGGCCAGCAGATTACCCTGACGGGCCGCATGCAGCTTGCGTGCCACAAGTTGCCCACCACTGACCCAACACTTGTTCGTTTTAAGTACATTTTCACAGCAGATTTCACAAAACACAAAGAAGGTACCAATGTGAGATTTCTAAGGATAGCTACAGCACTCAACCCAAGGTTTAAGAATCTGAAGTGCCTTCCAAAATCTGAGGGACGACGCATGGAACATGCTTTCAGATGTCTTAAAATAGCAACACTCAGATGCAGAAACTACAGAACCCGAACCACCAAAAAAGAAAATCAACCTTCTGCTGGTGGCATCTGACTCAGATGATGAAAATGAACATGCGTTGGTCCTCTCTGCTTTGGTTCATTATCAAGCAGATCTTGTCATCAGCATGGATGCATGTCCTTTGGAATGGTGGTTTAAGCATTAAGGGACATATGAATCTTTAGCGCATCTGGCATGTAAATATCTTGTGATGCTGAATATAACAGTGCCATGCGAATGTCTGTTCTCACTTTCAGGTGACATTGTAAGCAAGAAACATTATCTCCTGCAAATTGTAACCAAACTTGTTTGTCTGAGCAATTGGCTGAAGTAGGACTGAGTGGACTTGTAGGCTCTAAAGTTTTAGATTGTTTTATTTTTGAATGCAGTTATTTTTTGTACATAATTCTACATTTGTAAGTTCAACTTTCATGATAAATAGATTGCACTACAGTACTTGTATTAGGTGAATTGAAATATACTATTTCTTTTATCATTTTTACAGTGCAAATATTTGTAATCAAAAATATAGTGAGCACTGTACACTTTGTATTCTGTGTTGTAATTGAAATCAATATATTTGAAAATGTAGAAAACATCCAAAAATATTTAAATAAATGATATTCTATTATTGTTTAATCGCGCGATTAATTTTTTTAATCGCTTGACAGCCCTACTAGATATTCTGTTCCTGCATGCTTTGTTTTCTTCTTAGGAGATGCTGACTTTTTAAAAAAAACATGTTTACCCAAATCATGCAGCATAACTTCCCGTCTGGTACATAAAAATCTTCCCATTAGTAATTCAGCAAGAACACATTTGTAGAACTATATGGTGGTGTTTGATAAGAGACCAGGAAAGAAGCTATTTTCTGATTTATAGATAGTGTATCTTCTTTGACAGTTTTCATGTTCGTTCAAAAATCCTAACTAAATGTTAGCTTCCCCAGTAGAACTCATATTATAGGTTATACGTACATATTAACCTGCAAAAAGTTCTTTAACTTTCACTATGTTCCCTGGGGTCAATAATCAGAAATTCATTATTTTCGGTAACCCATAAGTCACAAAAATGAAGCATAACACCTTAATGGTGCCATCTTGCATTGCATTGAGGACATATAGATAACTTCTGGCCATGTTGATTATGAATCAGTCGTATGTCAGAAATCTTTCATTAAATAAAGGTCCACTAAAATCTATATGAACTTGTGGTCATGGACATGATTGCTATTTCCAGAAATTTGCTGGTGCATAATAAGACTTCAGCTGTGCAAACTGATTCTTCAGTATCCCTGTCCATATCTGGCCACTGAGCATGTAGCCTGGCTAAGGCTTCCATACAAACCACACCTCATGGTTTTCCTAAAGCTTTTTTTGAAACCCCAGGAGGACACTTTTCAAAAACTAGAGCAGGATGAATAAAAAATTGTCAATTAGTTTTGCCTCTTTTTCTATTCCTAAATTATCTGGGAACAAATCACAATTTTCTTTAATTAATTTGAAATTATTCACTATGCAATAAGTGTCTCAAGATGAATGAATGCCTCCTCAGATGGTCGCTACTGTTCACGTGACCACACCAGGCTCACTTCACAACAACCCTCTGAAACATCTGGCACACAGGTGATACATTTGCAATTATATGTGGTATAAATCTATCATCTCACAAGGATTAGTTCAGTGCTTGTTAGATAAGTATGTACTTTACCGATTTTCATACATTTACCTAGGTTATACATTAATCTCCAAGCTACTCTGTGTGCTTGTGGCCACAAAGAAGTTTTATGCTGGCATACAGCATCAAAATAGTTCATAACCAATGGGAGACCTGTAAAGTATAGAAATTGGGTAGTATCTATTTAAATAGTTTGCCAGCCTTCTGGTACCATTTACTGTGTTCTGTGTTTTAGAAGCTGCCAAAACCCACCGGAGCAACAGGGTCAATAGGTAGCTAGGCCTTGCATGTTGTGTATATTCAGTAAATATAGTTAAAGAAATTTGGAATCTGTGCCCATGTGGTGCCTTCACATTATTGTTGTGTAAAAGGCACAACGAAGCTCTGACCTTGAATGGGATCCATTTTCTGTTTTGACTTTGTTGAGAATATCAGAGATCATGAATGTATTGCCTAATGCAGGCAACACAGCATTCTTAGGATGAAATCTTGCCTCCCCTTGAGGTTAGTAGGAATTTTTCCATTGACTTCTATGGATTTCAACCTTAATGTTTTTTATTCTATGATAAGATATTTTACTAATTCATCTGTAACCATGAATACTAATTGACCAGCAGGCAATAGACCACAAAAGTCTATGAAGAGAAATGTTCAGATGTACCTTTGCAGTTTTGACATTAGTAATGGCTCAGGTTTGCTTGCTTTTAATGCCAATTGACATTCATGGCATGTTTGTGGTTTATCACAAGCCAATCAATTAATGGGAACTGAGGCTCTGGATTAGGGATGTGGTCAGAGAAAAGAGGACATGGCCAGGATGTCCCTATGCTGTGTGGTTCCCCAGTGATGGTTTCAGTGCCTTGTGGCATTAGCAGCTAATGCAAGCCAGAACAGGCCTCAGGCAGCTCTAATTTAGTACATGGTGACTGTGCCAGTACACAGTAGCCTCAGAATTTGGAGAATGCAAACTGACCTTTACACACACATCCTCAAATGGCCAAGTAAATAGAGGACACAAATAGCAATGTTTTTAAAAGTGCTCTACATAATTTCTTCCCCTTGAGTGATGCTGAATGCATTTCTAACTAAATGTTAATTACAGCATAAAAGCACATTCTCCCCTTGATTTTTGTAGCAACATCCTTTGACCTCTAAACATTTCTAACATGACATATGAGTCTTGCAGTGTCTCACACAGAAGTGTCCTCTGAAAATTGCCCAAACTGGTAACATTCTGCTCTTTTAGCTTTGCTATAAATTGTACCATGGATTCACATTATTCTTTTACCTCTAATGAAATTAAAAACTTTTGGCTGTTGTAAATGGCTTTGATGCTAGATGCTACAGCAAGGAGCATGACATTAATGCCTAGATAGAAAGAAAACTCTGACCAATGCACTCTTATTTCCCATAGTTTTTTGATGTCAGAACATTTGGGGATACTAACGTCTTACAGGGCTGGCTCTGGCTTTTTGGCCACCCCAAGCAAAAAAAAAAAAAAACACGGGGCGGCCAGGGGGGCGCAGAAAAAAGAAGAAAACCGGCGGGGCGGCTGGAGCAGGACCGGCTGGGAGGAGCGGGCGGGAGAGAGAGAGAAGGGGGCGGCCAGGGCTACAGCAGGGGTGCTGCCACGCGGCCCCTCCCGCTGCGCTGCCACCTGCTGCGAGGGCTCCGTTCCGGTCGGCGGGGAGGGAAGTAAGAGGACTGCCCTGCAGGGCGCTCTGGTTCTCCGCGCCACCGCCCCCTACAGGGTGGCCGGAGCGGAACAAGAACAAAATAAATAAATAAATAAAGCGGCCGTGCCGCACTAGGATTGGGCGGAATGCCGCCTCCAACAATCTGCCGCCCCAAGCACCAGCTTGCTCAGCTGGTGCCTGGAGCCAGCCCTGACGTCTTAATCACACTATGTGTTTTTCCTCCACACACAGGCAAAGAAATACTGTTTTCCCCCTTATAACCTTCTTTTTTTTATCATTTACTTCAAACCATGGTCTAGCCCAGGGGTTCTCAACCTTTTCCTTTCTGAGGCCCACCCCAATACGCTATAAAAACTCCACAGCCCACTTGTGCCACAACAACTGGTTTTCTGCATATAAAAGCCAGGGCCAGAGTTAGGGGGTAGCAAGCAGGGCAATTGCCTGGGGCCCCATGCCACAGGGGCCCCACAGAAAGCTACATTGCTCAGGCTTCGGCTTCAGCCTCTGGTGGCAGGGATCAGGGCCCTGGGCTTCAGACCCATGCAGTGGGGTTTTGGCTTTCTGCCCTGGGCCCCAGTGAGTCTAATGCTGGCCCTGCTTGGCAGACTCCCTGAATAGGGTTGCCAGGTGTCCAGGTTTCGACCAGAATGCCCAGTTGAAAAGGGACCCTGGTGAGTCCGGTTGGCACTGCCAACTGGGCCATCAAAAGTCTGGTCGGCTGCACAGCGGGGGTCCAGGGCTAAGGCAGGTTCCTAAGGATGAAGGAACACCTTGAAAAGGCAAGACTACAAAAGGCATGCGGACAGACAGACAGTAGGACCACACCTACTCAGCAGGATGAAAGATATGGCTTTCAACAGAACCCCTCCGCAGGGCCAGACCTTCCTGAAAACTAGACTATCAGGTCCTTGGCCCATACCACATTCAGCGACAAATCAACACAGTCACCTTCGAGCTTCAGCTCCTTCTATCCCTTAGAGTCCACCCCATGTTTCACATCTCACTTCTAAAACCATACACCAAGAACATATTTCCCCATTGTGCCTAATCACCATCCCCACTGGTGCAAATATATGGTCAGGAAAAATACATTATTCACAAAGTCCTCGACTAAGATCAAGTGGGGCATGTTATCGAATCTGATTTAGTGGGAAGTTTACGGCCCAGAGGAATGTACTTGGGGCGCCAGCTGAAAATGTTCACATGCCTGCCCTGAATGGGGCCTTCTGTAGGAGTCACCCTGAAAAACCTGGACTCTCATCCCCAGAGGGCATCCCTATGGGAGGGGACGATGTCACAATCCACAGCTCTCAAACCCCATCCCACAGGGTTCCTGGGAGCAGCCACACTTCAACCTTTCACCCGGTAGCCTGCTGGCATTGGCTTACCAGAGACCAATGAAGCTCAGCCCCAGTGTGAAGCTCTGCCCCGAGGTCTATAGGCAGAGGCCCAGAGCAGCTAATTGGCCCACTGGCCCTACTTAAGCCAGCATCAGAAACAGAAAACTGCCTGAACAACTGGGCTTCACTCTGTTCCTGGATCTCCTGGCATCCTGACCCAGTTTGACTTCTGGCATCTCACTTGTGGTTCCTAACCTCTAGGTTTGCTCCTGCCTCTGTCCTTCTGGTATCCTGACCCAGCCTGACTCCAGTTCCCAACTCCTGATTCTGATCTCCTGGTATCCTGATCCAAATGACTCTTGACTCCTGTCCCATGACTGCAGACTTTGGATCTGACTCCTAGGTCTGGCTACTCACAACCCAGCCATGACAGCAGGATGGGTTCACTCTCCAACCATCGGACCCATTTCTATGACTTTTTCATTTTTTTCCTGCACCTCTGCCATGAAATTTACTAAAAGTTGTCATGCCAAAATCATGTCCTGAGGATTAATAATAATTTAGAGGCGCATGGGCCTGTAAATTAATCTTTCCTTTAGAATGATAGGGGAATTTGTTTTTAACTCTTCTGTTTAAGAAATTCATGGCCACAATAGTGAGATATGCAAATATTGCCGATGGAAACATTTATAATATATGTAAAAATTCATCCCAGACCCTAGTGCAGCACACAATACATTCTGTACCATTTAACACCAATGATGGACTGTGCAGGGATCACTAATATGTAAATTAATATTTACACTCTTATGTAAATTAAGCTGCCATGGGATAAAAGGGAAGGTCCTTTCATGGATTGAGAACTGGTTAAAAGACAGGGAACAAAGGGTAGGAATTAATGGTAAATTCTCAGAATGGAGAGAGGTAACTAGTGGTGTTCCCCAAGGGTCAGTCCTTGGACCAATCCTATTCAACTTATTTATAAATGATCTGGAGAAAGGGGTAAACAGTGAGGTGGCAAAGTTTGCAGATGATACTAAACTGCTAAAGATAGTTAAGACCAAAGCAGACTGTGAAGAACTTCAAAAAGATTTCACAAAACTAAGTGATTGGGCAACAAAATGGCAAATGAAATTTAATGTGGATAAATGTAAAGTAATACACATTGGAAAAAATAACCCCAACTATACATACAATATGATGGAAGCTAATTTAGCTAGAACAAGTCAGAAAAAAGATCTTGGAGTCATCATGGATAGTTCTCTGAAAATGTCCACGCAGTGTGCAGAGGCGGTCAAAAATGCAAACAGGATGTCAGGAATCATTAAAAAGGGGATAGAGAATAAGACTGAGAATATATTATTGCCCTTATGTAAATCGATGGTACGCCCTCATCTTGAATACTGCGTACAGATGTGGTCTCTTCATCTCAAAAAAGAGATACTGGCACTAGAAAAGGTTCAGAAAAGGGCAACTAAAATGATTAAGGGTTTGGAACGGGTCCCATATGAGGAGAGATTAAAGAGGCTAGGACTCTTCAGCTTGGAAAAGAGGAGACTAAGGGGGGATATGATAGAGGTATATAAAATCATGAGTGATGTGGAGAAAGTGGATAAGGAAAAGTTATTTACTTATTCCCATAATTCAAGAACTAGGGGCCATCAAATGAAATTAATAGACAGTAGGTTTAAAACAAATAAAAGGAAGTTCTTCACGCAACGCACAGTCAACTTGTGGAACTCCTTACCTGAGGAGGTTGTGAAGGCTAGGACTATAACAG
>NW_020664420.1:60966110-60987411 GCF_002925995.2 Terrapene triunguis | reverse complement strand
CCTGCTTCCCACGAATCAAATGTTCGCGGGAAGCAGGGGAGGGGGCGGAGTTGGGGCGGGGACTTTGGGGGAGGGGGCGGAGTTGGGGCGTGGGCAGGGCTGGGGGCGGGGCCCCGTGGAGTGTCCCCCTTTAGGAGGCTCCAAATATGGTAACCCTAGATACTGGGCTAGATGGACCTTTGGTCTGACCCGGTACGGCCTTTCTTATGTTCTTATGTTCTAATAGAATGGCCAGAAAAGGACTTCTGCATGCTGCAGAGGGGATCTCATAGGCTGCAGTTGGGAGCATGCTGATAGAGAAACTGTAGAATCAGCAATAAACAGATCCTATGATCCTAATGCACTGTGCCAATAATGCTTTGGGGCCAGTATTCCTGTCAGTTTGCCTGAGGAGCAGCAGCAGCCATGTAAAAACTTCCCTGAAGCTACTACTCTAAGAGTGGGAGAGGGAGTGGCTTTTGCCCCTTGCATTTCCCTCACTCTTCACCGTGATGATCACTCAGGCTTCATGAGGGAGAAGTGATGATGGGTGGGGGAGAAAGGATGAAGAATGGAGATAGGGCATGGAGAGGGAAGGAGAAGAGGAGAAAGGGTTGAATGTTTGTGGTTGTTAAAATTAAATTTTCAGCAGTTTTAAAACCTTCTTTCTTTTCTTTTGTGTTTGGGTAGTTTAATTCTCCCCCCCCCCCCATACACACACACTTCACTTAAAATTATAGAATAATTAATTTAAAATTATCAGTATAACAATAACAGGCAGGTGTTTCCTGTAAACCTGATAGCCACCATAAAATTCCTCTCTTATCCACCTAGGAATTTATAGCATATAGAGCTTAGAGTTTATTCACCCCAGGGCACTGTTACTTTTGTAAAGGAAGAAGCATCCTGCAATTATCCTTAGGACAACATTTATCAGTCAAATGCAGTAGGTTTTATCATGATAGGCAAAGGTTAAGGTATTTCTTCATTTTTTTCTGGCAGTTGAAATTTAACCAAAATGAAAAAATATTTTTTTGGTCTCTGATGTAATTAATTAAAGGGCCAACATATTTCTTTTGACATCTTTAAATCCAGATTAAAAAATGACAAACCCAGAAATATGAAACGTGGAATGTCCCCATGGCTCACTGCCTCATTCTAAATGCAGGCCTGATCATATATATTCAGAATTTCTAAGCACCAAGCTCTAGAGAGGCCTGCCTTTTGCTGCATACATATGTATAGCATTATCAATATTGAGACAATAACTCCATCCAGTAATAAAGGTGAGTCAAAGGTGTAGCAAAAAACATCATGAGAATTGGTTTCTTGAGACTGCTGAGGTGCCTTTTCTGACCTAAACTATTGTAGTAAGAAGGGTCACTCTCCTCAGTAACTGCGTTAGTAGCTTAAAAGAAACAATGCTTAGCATTCTGCTCTATCCATCTATGTATGTGACTGCTAATATGAAACCATGGGGAAATCCTGCAGCTGTAAACTAGCAGTGGACTATGACCTGTAGTTAATATTGTCATGCTGAGAGACAGACAATAGAATGAAGGCTAATGAAGGTCTCCCTTCAATTAAAAGGCAAACCTAGAACAAAAGAAAAGGGGGGAAGAAATCAATTTGCTGCATTTCATTGCTTCTCGATCATTGCCATAAAAAACATCTGCAGGATTTGTTTTGTCCCTATCAACCAGATCCCATCCTTTTCCACGCCATCCTGTTCACACAAAGAAGTCACAATTTGCCATGAGTATATGTACTTGTCCAATATAGCCTAAGTCCTTTTCTGATGAAACCATGGGAAGGGGGAAAAATGCATTGCTTGAAGGGGCACTTGATAACAAGTTGAAAGAATGTAGTTCTGCATTTCCAAAGGCTGTACAAAAAGGTTTGTACTTTTTAATGTTATTTTTATACAAATAGGAAAGATGCTTGCAAGGAAAGGCTCCTCCACAAAACAAGTTGAGTGAAGGGGTTTCATCTTTTTTCCTCCAGCTATTCAGTTGTTGTTTTGCCTCAGCATGCACATGCATCAGAAAGAGCTACAATTCGTTTCTATTGGAAAAAAGGCACACCATTATAAGAAGCACTTCAGAAGGTGAGTGACTCTGTTTCCCAAGATCTAGATTAAGGAAAGTTTACAAGAAATAAGTTTCCCAAACATCATCATTTACAGCTGGAACAACTTAGATTGATATTCAGAAGAAAATAAGTAGGATTCTTTCCTCTTTTCAGTCTGGGGGGAAATAGCAAACCAATGAGGCTCTTATTCAGGGGATTTTATCCTGTAGCTTTTTGTTTCAGTGCATTTCTCTTTCCTTGGTCCCATTTTGTTAACCTCTATAAAGGACAAGATCTTCCAGTTTTGGGGGGGGAAACAAAACCTGGAGTGGTGGGCAAACCAGAGCATAAAAATTAGAACTGTTGCAAAGCTAAAACCCAAACAAAGAATCTGACCCTTTTTGAAGGTTTGGATAAATCCCCTGGCCCTTTATCCAATATCCAAAGTATTTTCTGCCTCAGTGGGTCACCCCTTACACCTTTTCTGATATCTCAAAAAAAGTCCACGGCGTTCCCAGCTGGTCTGGCAGCATAGGGATTAATGCACAAGCTATGTTCATTTTTAATGCACTCCCAGGTTCCCCTGCACCCAATGAAACCTGGGGCAAACTCTGCAAGGGGGGGGAGTCAGTAGCCCATCCAGCAGAGAATGCCAGATTTAATGAAACTTCAACAGTGTTACAGATAGTCAAAGAATGAGAACATTGGTGGGGTGGGACGGGAACAAACAAAAAAACAAAAATATGCCTACATTCAATTAGAGTGGTAGCTGAAGGTGCAGTGGTCCCTCAGCCCATGGAGACTTCCCAGACCACTGGAACCCACTCCAAAGAAGAGGAGCTAAAAGCCCCTATACAACTGCCAAATTTCTCAAGTTCTGATTTATGTAACTAGAGAGGGCATTGCAGCAGATCCTGGCTCCTCTTCCCCTGGGTGAAGGTGGTGTGCATGGGGGGTCATTCTCTCATCTTTGCCTCTTTCAGTCATATTGACCTTCATATTATAAAACGGTGGAAGAACAGGAGGGAAAATGGCCTAGGTAGGAAAACAGGGAGACTCTGAATAAGGATAGTAAAGAATGGATATGGGGGAAAGGGGAAAGAGGATTTTAAGTGAGACTGATTGAGGAGGGAGAGAGAAAGAGAAAAAAAGCTTTGTTCTCCTTATTCCCCACTCCAAAACTTTTCCCCACCAAAATAATAAATACTTCCTTGCAACCCCCCCCCCCCCCAGTTAATTTTAGCCCCGGTTAATTTGCCCGTCCCTAGGCAGACCCCTCAATATATTGCCCTGTACCCCATGACAACCCGCACACAATGAATTTCTACCTGACACACACAACCACTACCCAATGACTTCATCTCTTATACCCATTATAGACCTCAATACCAATTTCCGTTACAAACCTTTAGAGAGCTTATAATTTACCGACACTAAAACTTATTTTTAAAAAATTGGTATCCAAAGCCTCAGCCCAAGAGAACATTCTCTAAAACAATTTTAAAAGAAAATGGGTTTGAATGTTCCTTTGGTATAGAAATACATGCTATGTAATTTTCCTTTATGACAGGCTATAATGGATCATGCGTAATGTGTTTCCTTGTTAATTCCACACACTTTTGTGACATGAATTTTTAAACTTGGAAACTAAACTGTTCATGTGCAGAGAAGAATATACTGAAATAAAGAGAGCCTGCTACATCACCATGTTGCCTGTAAGCAGTGGCACAACGACAAGGGGGCAGGTAGCCCAGGCTCTATCCATTCGGCTCTGAGTGGAGACCCAGCAGCTGCTGCCTCCTTTCCCATCCATGCCTAAGACAGTAGTGTGGGCAGTCCCATGGCTGCAGAGCGCGGCCCTCACAGGAGGTAATAGGCTGGGGTGCCTGCATCCCCACCCTATGGTGGAGCTGCTAGCGGAGTCCTGGTGCTGCAGGATGGGAGGGAACTCGAGGCCCTGGCACTTCTCCAATTATTCATTGCCCCCACACAGGTACCTTACTAGAGAGGGGTCATCTTCCTGGCCCCTCTCCATAGGAAAATTCTGGTTGGGCTCCTGCCTGTAAGTATATAAAGGTATTTAGGCACCTAAAGATGTAGACAGGTGACTAGTGGGATTCTCAAAAGTGCTTAAGCAGCTTAAGTACCTCACTACCATTGAAGTAAAAAGAGTTAAGGGCCTAACCTAACCTGCTTAGGCACTTCTTGAAAAATCCCACTAAGTACCTATCTGGCTCTTAGGCTCCTAAATACCTTTGAATATCTAGTCCTAAATCTGCAACCTGGCAATGACTTCATAAGGTGGGCCAAACCTGCAACTCTTACTAGCTGCACTTACGTAACAGTCCTTATTCACAGAAGTATTCCTATTGAAGTCAAAGGGACTCTGAGAGAGAGTCAGGATTACTCATATGAGTAAGAATTACAAGATTAAGCCCTAGTTTAGTAGCATTGTTCCTTGGCACAGAAAAATAGAAATAGAAATCAGGACTTTTTCTGAAGTATCACCATAATTATAGTCAGAATGCAGAATGAAGAGAAATGATGGATACATAACTCATGCCTGTTCTGAAGATCATTCATTGTCCAAAATACCTTTTCTCCCTTCTATTTTCTCTAAAGCTTAAGCATTGCTGCAGGTTGATATGACTTTCCTTATTACCAAAACATGCTTCAAAGCAACGTCAGATTGTTGTGGAGAAACTGATTTACAAGCTACCAGCAGAGCACTGGGGTAAACAAGATAATAGGCATTTGTACTCAACAGGTCAATTAGTATTCAGTTATTCTGAATAATGACTGACTCTGTACTTGGAAATTTTAAAAAGAACATGCTGCTTAAAGTAAACGTCCTCCCCATTTCTGCTCTGTTCAGTATTCAAGAGGCTCAAACTATTTTAGAAGCACTACACTGTGAAATGTATTTGAAAATTTCAAGTATATCAGAGTTTCCGGGGAAACTGTTGGCACTAAATACTAATAAAAATTTTCATCTTGTTAAAAAAGAATGTTTGTAATATGTCAGAGACTAATGCAAAGCAGCATCTAATATTAATAATCAAAATATTTTAATATTCAAATATTGGGTATTTAAATTAAATGTTTAATTTTTCAGTATTAAAGATTATATATTATGAGCAGAACTGGTAGTTAAGGGTACCCAACATTTTTTAATTTTAAGACCCTGTTTCCAGCTGCTTATAACTGCCAAGCGTAATCCATGTGGGTTGAAATTTTCCAATGCCAAGTGTCTGCCTCAGGCTGAAATTTTGAAAAATATCATCTAGAACCGTTTGGTCAGTGTGATTATTGAAAAATACATCGTTTTGCCAATGATAAAATGATGCCAAAAATGTTTCATCAAAAAGCTTTGGAGCAGGGATTTGAAATTTGGCAGGGAGGTGGCTTTTGTATTAAGAATGTGTCTTTTGCTGTTCCTGTGGAAAACATCCACATTTGGCCAAGTTGCAAGCCTTTGAAGGATCTCAGCTGGCACATATTCAGTAGAGACTTGTTATAGTTTGGCAACTAAATTCTCTGAAGATTCCATCTGTATTGGGCATGTTCCAGCCCAGAGATGCAGTGGCTGAGCAGGACGACTTCTCCTTCCATTTCCACCCCTGCCTGTCAGGGACTGCTGTGGTGCCAAGCACCAAAACTGAGACTAGGGAGACAGTCTCCTCTGTGCTTTCAATGCCTCGCCTACTGGCTCCCAGGCAGCACAGAGGAGAAGGAAGCAAACTGATTCAAATGCAGAGAGGATAAGAGTTGGATCTTGGGCCAGAGTGAGTAGATTGGGACAAAGAGCTTGTGGGAGAGAGACTGGGAAATGATGCAGGGAGACAGAACTGTCTGAGTAAGGAGATTGGAACTAGGATCCTACAAGATTTGGGATTGGGAAGTCATAGGAGGAGACAGTGGGGGGCTGAGATTGGGCAAAGAACAGAGGGAGCAGGAGTGGGGAGACTGGGACCAGCTGGGCAAGGAAACTAGGACAAGGATTTGGGGGATGAGGGAAAGACTAAGATTGGATGTGGGACCCCAGAGGATGAGACTGGGACTGGCTGGACAAGGAAACTGGGAACAAAGAGCCTGGGAGGGGGAACTGGGATGAGGAACCTGGGTAGGAGGAAGACTGGGACCCTAACCCAGAGCCTAGAAGCGAAGACTGGGAAGGGGAAAAAACAGGCTGTCAGGACAGCCAGGCAACCAGTTGTGAATTGAGCAGCAGCAGGCACAGAATGAAGCAGCCTAGAAGCAGGAGTAGTGTGTCAAAACTACAGATAGCAGGGAGCATCTCCAACAAAATAGTGACTCTGAGCAGACTTGAGTGGTTGCTTTCATTAGAAACTTATAGACCTGCCTTGGAGTCATCTGGTTAGACTCTTGCTTGTGGCTTGGGTTGGCCCTTAGGACTCACAGGTAATGATCTCAAATAACTCATCAGGCTCAGAAACTCATCACACAGGGATAAGGAACTGGGGGTGGAGAGACAGGAGTGGGACAAGCAGAAGCTGGAGAAGGCACCTGCTCACCCTGTTCCTTGTCGAATCTCAGTTTTTCTCTCCACCACCTCTGGCTCCTAGGCTTTCCCTGCCTCTATTCCCAACTCCTGTCAGGTTCCAGTTCCAGACTCCTTGCTCAGATGGGAGCCAGGGTGGGGGAAAGACTGGGACTCTGACCCAGAGCCTGGAGGCGAAAATGGGGGCTGGATGGATAAAGAGACAGGTATGGGGAACAGGAGATCGAGAGAAAGCACAGGGTCAGAGACTGGCTGGAGATGTCAAGGAATAAAAGAGTTCAGCCTTGGGGGAAATAGTGGCAGAATAACCAGATTGATACCCAAGATTCCTAAAACTCACCATGCTTCTGCTATCAGAAATATCTGTGCAACCCAATGACAAAAAAGTAACTCAGCCCTCTAGTGGCTGTCTCACATAGAGGATGGCACCCACTACTGCCACCAGTTACTCTCTCAGATCAAGTGGCAGAGATCTCTGTGGTGGATCTAAAGGTTCTAACCTTGCAGACGATCCATGTGAGTATCAGTATGTTTCCACAGGGTGACCTTCTGTTTTTTCAGTTTGCTTTCTTAAAAATAGAACATTAAAAAAAAACTATGTTAAAAGAATGTTAAGGTTGCTAAATGAAGCACTCAAAAGTGAGGAAATGCCAAAAGTAAGATGCTCAAGTGCAATTGACTCCCTTTGTGTGTACGCATTATATCATCTTTGATCACATGATCACACAGAATACTAATTTTTTTCCCATAGGACACCTGCCCTGGGGACAAATCAGGGCTGTGTAGTGAAGGAGGCATCTTCTGTAGCACCCTGCTTCATTTGTTGCAGAAGTTGGAAGGTGTGTAGTGAATGATTCGCTCATGAAGGGAGCAATTAGAAATAAAAAAGTGACAATGGGAAAAGGAGATCTAAATAGCAATCAATATAAATTAGAAGTGCTGAAGTGTAGAAAAATCAATAAAGGGAGCAAAAGATATCAGGGAAAAATCTATTGCTAGCAGTGGTAAGGACAATAAGGAGGAGTTTTTAAAAAAAGCATAAAAGGCAGATGTGTTTCTGTTCTGTATTTGGAAAGAAACAGGATGATGTACTTGTATCACATAAGAATGATGTAGTACTAAGGGGGATTTTAAAGAACATTTATTAGGGATAAACATTTTTAAATCAGCACACCAGGATAACCTACAGCCAAGTGGAAAGAGTTGGATGAGATCTCTGGCCCTCTGGTGGAAATTTAAAATAAATCTTGAAATTCCAAAAGACTGGAAGAGTGTGAGTGTTATGCCAATAGTCAAAAAGAATAAGCAGGATGACTTGTGTAATCATGGGCCAGTTAGTCTGATATCAATCCTGGGTAGAATAATGGAAAAGCTGATACAGGATTCAGTGAATAAAGAATTAAAGAATAGGAATATAAGTAATGCCAGTGAACTTGGGTTTATGGAAAATTGGTCTGATCAAACAAACCTAATTTCATTTTTTGGTGAGATTACAAGTTTGGTTGATAAGGCAACTGTGTATACATTATATACTTAGACTTCTGTAAGGTGTTTGACTCATTACCACATGATATTCTCATTAAATATGAGCACTATACAATATCAATAAAGCAGCTGTTAAATGGATTAAAAACTGGCTAATTTATGCCAAAAAGTAGTTGTCAATGGAGCATCAGCGTCACATGGGGGTGCTTTTAGTGAGGTTCCCCAGTGATACTAGAATCATAGAATACCAGGGTTGGGAGGGACCTCAGGAGGTCATGTAGTCCAACCCCCTGCTCAAAGCAGGACCAATCCCCAGACAGATTTTTTTGCCCCAGATCCCTAAATGCTCCCCTCAAGGATTGAACTCACAACCCTGGGTTTAGCAGGCCAATGCTCAAACCACTGAGCTATACTAGACCCGTTACTATGCAACATTTTTATCAATGATCTGAAAATAAGTATAAAATCAATGCTGATGAAATTTGCAGATGACACAAAGATTGGTGAAGTGGTAAATAATGAGGAGGATTGGCCCATTCAAACAAAATGTGTTTTAATACAAACAACTGCAAAGTCAGATACATCTATGAACAAAGAATGCATGCCATGCCTACAGAATGGGGACTTTCTCCTGGAAAGCAGTGACTCTGAAAAGGATTTGGGGTCATAGTGGAGAAACAATTCATCATGAGCTTCAGTGTGATGCTGCGGAACAAAGGGCTCATGCAGTCTTTGGGTTTATAAACTGGTGAGAAGTGAGTAGGAGTAGGGTAGTGATTTGTATATGACATTGGTGAGACCAATACCAGAATACTGTCCACAGTACTGTGTACGGTTCATTTTTAAAAGGGTGTTGAAAAAGTGGAGAGGGTGAAGAAAGAAGACACAAAAAGTCATTCCAGGGCTAGAGAAAATGCCTTACAGTGAGATTTAAAGAACTCAATCTTTTAGTTTATCAAAAGAAGACCGAGAGGTGACTTGATTACAATGCATACATACCTTCATGGAGAGAAAATACTGGGTACTAAAGGGCTCTTTAATGTAGTGGAGAAAGTCATAACAAGAACAAATAGATGGAGGCTGAAGACAGACAAGTTTAAATTAGATATAAGACACAACATTATAACTGATGGTGACTAACCATTGAAGCAAATTAATCAAGAGAAGTGATGGAGTGTCCATTTCTTGAGGTCTTCAGATCAAGACTGGCTGCCTTTCTGGAAGATAGGATTTAGTCAAATACAAGTTATTGAGCTCACTACAGAAGTTACTGGGTAAAATGTAATGGCCCACAACATACACGAGGTCAGACCTGATGATTTAATGGTCCCTTCTGGCCTTAAAATCTATCTGTGCTGCCCTGTAGAACTGCATTCTCTCCCTGCCTCTGCCACAGAGTTCCTGTGTGATGCTCGACAGGTCACTTTAACCAAACTTTTCACAGGTGGCCACTATTTTGTTTGTTCCTCATTTCCTGGATGCTCATCTTGAGATCCGTGAGACTGATGGGCAGAAGTTCTGAGCACTCACAGCTGCAGCTGAAGCCATTAGGAGCTGTGCTTGTAGCATAAAAAGTGCTATATAATGCTAAGTACTGTAGGTATTTCAAATTGGGCATCCAAAACCAAGGTCAAAAGTGTCCATTAATCTCTCTGTGCCCCTGTTCCCCATCAGTAAAATGAGGATAATAGCACACACACTCCATTTCCCACAGGTTTTGTGAAGATAAACTCATTAATATGCATGAAGCACGTAGATACTCTAATGTTAAGTGCCATAGGAAAGCCCATGAGGAAATTAAGAATTCTCTATTCAGAGCAGGGTTTGAATAATATGTAATTTTGGGTCAAACTTGACCTACCAGTGGTTATTCAACATTCTTGAGCCAATAAAATTGGTTTACAAATTGGCTGGAAGGTTTAACTCCATATCTATAGGGCTATGGTGAAACTTCACTCAGTAAGAAATCATCCGTCCAGAAGAGTTTTATCTTCATATAGTGTGTGTATGTATCCTATCCTATATGCACATTTTAAGTTCATTGATTTTTCTCAGCTCTTACATAAATGTTAATTTGTTAAAAATTTGATTTAATCTGGAACTTAAAATGTGCAGGGAGGCGGAACCCTTGATTGGTGCAGCTGAATCAAAATATCGAAAGCCTGCACCCAATGTTTTCTGAAATTTATTTCAAAGCCACTTTAGTGTGTCTTTCCCTCTCTTCTTCTACCAGGTTTCATTATCACCATTGTGGCAGGAAGCTGGATTATTAAATGGTGAATTTGTAGGTACATGAAACAATTACTTTTTCATCCAAATATATTCTAATTTTATATTTATATATAATATATTGCTTATATTTTAGCAACTTTTTTTTCCTTTTTCTTTTTTTTTTAAAAAAAAGCAAATCAGAACATACAGTACTCTGTCCTGGGCCAGGTCTCCAGAGCTACCCCATCTATTACTAGCTTCTGCCCACAGCATCAGATTATGTGGTCCTGGACAGGTTTCGAGTTCCTCTCCACATCTGATTATGCTCCCCTTCCCACTTTGCAGAGGGGACAATTAGGTGCAGTCCTGGACTTTTTGGCCTGGTCCACACTAACCCCCCACTTCAAACTAAGGTACGCAAATTCAGCTACGTTAATAACGTAGCTGAATTCGAAGTACCTTAGTTCGAACTTACCGCGGGTCCAGACGCGGCAGGCAGGCTCCCCAGTCGATGCTGCGTACTCCTCTCGCCGAGCTGGAGTACCGGCGTCGACGGCGAGCACTTCCGGGATCGATTTATCGCGTCTAGACAAGACGCGATAAATCGATCCCAGAAGATCGATTGCTTACGGCCGGACCAGGAAGTAAGTGTAGACCTGCCCTTTAACTTTACTGTTTAAGGCACTGACCCTCTTCTAAGGCATCTGGCCTTTACTGGTATCACAGCTTTTCATGGCTCAACTGCCCTATCTGCAGAGCACTTTGGCTTGCAGTGTTCATGTGAAGTGGGTATGATTGGCAATAAATATAGCTTTACAACCTTTCTGTAAACAGCATAGCATCTCTTCCTACATCATGGCACGCTCTAAAAGGAGACCATGTGTGCACAGCAGAGCTGAGTTCACTCAGTGTTTCCTTCCTTTGTTGATTTACGTCTCTTCTATAAAAGTATTTTAACCTCATTTGTTGTGGTTAATTATGTGTGTATGTTAATAACGAACACCCCAGGATTCTTTCCAAGCACCACAGAAAATGCAATGTCTGTGGAGAGGCTATTTAAGATTTCAGAAGAAGAATTTTCTCCCACCCCTTCAATCCCCAGGAATACAAAATCTTGAGAAGATGACGTGCATGTCCTAGCTACACTGTTCTACAGCACGCAGCTTTGAACGCATAAAAACAATGTCTAGACAATGATGTATCTGAAAAGTGCAAAAGAAAATGAGATTTACCAACCATATGGGTACCGCAGAAACTTCCCTACTCTCCTCCTCCCACTTCTCCTATGCCAAAGCAATGCATATTCTGGTTTATCAATTAAAACAGCCCATAATCAGTGACTCACACTCCTTTGGTTTCTGTTAAAGTACAACAAACTAAGGCAATACCACACCAGCTGATCCCAATCAAATTGCAGCCTGCTCTCTTCTGCTGTGGCTTTTGTCATTATTCCTTCCACCCTTCCTTTCCTTTTTTTCTCACATCAGGTGTCTTGTGCTTTATCAGCTCTTACAGGCGTAAACTGCAAGATGACAGGAATGCAAGGTTTCAAAATCAAATATTAAAGACATTATGTAAGAGCCTCTGTAATGCATGACGATTTTTCCTAGCAACAGCATACATGCCCTTTTTACATATCTTCCATTACTCAGCCCTCCAAAAGATTTTTGCTGGATACTGTAATGTTTCTTCCTTTTCCCCCGTTTTTTTTAAGCTTAAAATAGCTTGCAACTGCCCTTTAAATCACTTTTCTTCTGTACCCAGCTACAAAATGGCATCAGGCTGCAGAGGGAGAGATAGGAAACAAAATGAAAGATCTAGTAATAAGTGCCCACCGTTTCCTGACAATCATAATTTTCACTTTCATGGTGGATTCAATTCAATAGCTGAAAGTGAAATCTGAGAGGACTAAGTAAGTTCTTTATTAAAGGCTCTAGTGAGACTTAACCACATTAGACAGCATCCTAGTACAGGCACAGTGGGCTTATTTAATATATGTAACAGGCAACACAAAAACATGGGGAAATAATGAATCTCTAGTGTCCCTTCTTGCCTCTTAGGTTGTTATAGCCTTGATGTGATAAAAAAAACTTGTGTGTGAATTAAATACATAATCTTATTATAAGAAATAAAATCTGGTTTGCCTTATTCACAGGCCCCAGAGGGTTAATTTGTTTGCTTTTGTTCAGAAATGGAAGACAGACCTGCCTTTGAAGAGGCAGCTGGAAAATTATCTTAGATAGCTACAGAACTAACAGCACTGAGTAATCACAGAAAAATCCATGTTTCTGAGACCTCAGTGTGCATGGATATCTCTATCTGCCAACAAACAGTGACAGGCTGTAAATGAACTTGGCTTGAGACCTACCTCTCAAGAGCACAAGTCTTAGTATAGTTCCTTCACATATATCATGTTTTACTCTCAAGTCCTTGTCATGTTACATTGTGTACATAACCCCAGGATAGTAAAGACATGCCCTGGGGAACCAGCCAATTCAATGGAGGATCTTTAAAAAATATATTTCCGAAGGTGCAAATTCTTGTCTATTTCTAAAGCAAAGAGATCCACTACAAACAAAAATTTGAATTCCAAAGACATGGCTGCAAGTTCTGTGATACCAATACTGATGTTATAGACCTAGATACAGGAAGCAAAGAAGAATCTAACTGTCATACCGTCTGGAGTAGCTCACAGCTATCTCAGGGCAGACTGTCAGAAAACAAGGACAGACACCCCAATCTGGTGGTATAGTCTATAATTAGATTTCACCAAGCCACTAGCAAATGTGAACTCTTGGATCACTATACCCTTACCATGGAGTCACAGCCAGTCCCCTTAGACTCTCCAGCCTATCTTGCCACCCAAACAAATCAAACTTTCTGATAAAAGGTCACTTAAAATCACACCACAACAGGTTTCTATAGTCACTTCCCCCAGATGAGTTGGTGCTCCAGATCTTACACCAAAAACAACACTGGCAGCCAATTCTATAATAAACTAACTATAGTTTTATTAGCTAAGAAAGAGAATGAGTGTTATTGAGAGGTTAAAGCAGGTAAAATATAATAAGAGGTGAGTCACAGTTTGTAATTCCAAATGGTGGCCATGATGTAATAAACTGCCAGTTTCCCAAAAGTCTTTCAGGGTACCCAGATTGTCTCTGGGGATCTCCACTTTGCATCTGGTATATTTCCCTGTAAGCATCCCAACAGTTCAGAGATAAAAGAGCTTTCTTTGAATTCATATTTATTGTATCTTCACACAGAAAGCAAGCTGACAGTGTCTCTACTCACATGGGCTTTTCCTTTTATGATGATGGGCGAGGAATGCACATTGAGTTTCTGACCTCAGGTCATCACACACAATGGCTATTTGCTTTGGAATTAGCACCTTTGCTGATAAAGTCCTTCATTAGAATTCCCAAAGGCTTCTTTGATGTCTGATGTGTTATTTAGTTACAGGGGTATTTACAATGCAAATGTTTGCTAGTACATTATAACAGGAACAGATAAGTGAAAACAATGCATGCAACCTCCCTTTAGTTTTATGAAGTTTAAACACCGAAAATATAAACTTTGTTTGGAATGTTGGCAGGGAGCAGAGCCCTTTTGCTTAGGCATCACATGGCTGCTTGTAGATGGGAGGTATCTTAGAACACAATCAGTTTCTCAGGTCCCAGAGGCCAAGAGGCTCAGAGAATTGCCATGGGCTAACAGTCAGAAGTGAAAATGTGAGCTGCGTAGAACCTCTAGATAGTAAGTATTCCACTTCATCTGCTTCCATACCCCACAAATTTTAAGAATTACACATAAAGGGACATTTTAAAGTAATTTATATACACAGTTTAACCTATTTTAAAATTGTTTTCTCATATGCAATAGCCTCTAATTTTTTTTTTAATTAAATGAAAGTGTAACACTCTAATCAAATGAAAATAAAAATAATGCAGAGGTTTAGGGTGAATGTAATTATAGGAATATGGTAGTATGCCTTTAAATAGTTTGTGAGCCTTCTAGTGCCAACCATGGTGTTCTGTGTTTTAGAAGCTGCCAGAAACCAGTACATGAGCAGTACATCTGTACCTACATCTTTTACGTTTGTGTACACTTAGTAAACATGGTTATTTGGGACTCCGCTGTGCCGGGGTGGTTTCTTTATATTATTTTTGTTGTTTAAAGAGCAAAATACACAAGAGTAGCCCTAAACAAACACACTACTTTGTGTTCCCTGGGCTGGCTGGCTTTGCAGCAGTAGCAGAGTGGATTTAAACACTATTCCTGCAGTTGTATTGATGTCATGTCATAGGTGCTGCTTTGGTACTAATAAGCAAGTAAAGACATACAATCATGTCAATTTTAAGCTTTACTAGAAACAGAGGGATGGTGTGTGCTCTGCGATTGGGGGTGGGGGGCACACTAGAGTAGCAATGTTAGCCAAATGGAAAATTGATAAAACTGACAAAGTATAGTCTCATTTTGTTCTGAGACTATTATAAAAACAGCGTTTTAAACATTTTGACAAGTCTGTTTTTTTTTAAATTAAAGCTATAAAAATCTGTCTCTCTGACGCATTGAGTCATCACAAAATCATTTCCAAAAATGCCTTCCAAGTTGGATGTGTGCCCCAGCTTTCTTTGGCCCTTTGAACCCCTTTCATGTGTTGGGAAAGCAGCAGACATAGGGTATGACTTTTAGTGAAAACACAAAAGCTATCCCCAAGACTATTCAAGAAAGTGGGCCAGAGTTTTAGATCAATGCAATGAAATTTCAGGGCTTACAGCAATTCTTCAGCAGGAAATACAGGCTAGACAACAAACAGGAAGAATAGTTAACATATCCCTCAGGCACTCTCGAAAGGGGAAGAAGAAAAAGGTGTGTTCCAACAACCGATCTCTGGTGACTCATTTTCATTATGCCATCATTTCTGTTTTATGTTGACAGTGGTCTTGATACAGTGTCATGTTACCCAACACAATAACCACCAGCCTAATTTCAAGATGTGGGATTTTTTTCTTCATATAGGGCATCAAACAATGTAATTATGGCTATAATATCTGCTGCAACAAGCTAATTAAAATGTAACTCTCCCATTGTCACATACAAAAAAAAAAGACAAAGCCTATTTTTCTACTGTGGAAATGTAACTAAACAGGCACATTTCTGAGCAGGAACCCAGCCCACATGTTTTACTCAGCTGCAATGAATCCAGAGCTCAGACTCTTAACAGGCTTTGAAAAGTTTGGATCTGATAGTGGGTTCTCAGCACTGAATACTCCCATTGAATGGATGTCCAGGGTATACATTTGAGAGAGTCAGTTATTGTCTCTATTGTAGATGTGTTGAACTACCCCCATTAAATACAGTAAATTGCTAAACTGGTTAAGTGCCATTCCACAGGTCAGCATGCTGCCCCTGATTACACTTTCTACTAGATCTTGCTTTCTTTACATTTTTTATATAACCTGCTCCTCCTAATACAGGTTTGTGTCATAATGGACATTTAAGTGGATAGCTCTGTTTCCAGCAAGCAGCAAAAAACCCCCAAACAAATAAAAACCAGTGGACCACAGAAAAGGAGAAAAATCATGACTAGAAAGGTACAAAGAACTATATACCCCATTCCCTTGCTACATGGCCCTTTACAAAGCTTTTCAGTAGGTATAAGTTGCTATTCTATTTCAGGACTCTGTGTAAATCCTTACCAAAATAGTGCTCCCCGCCGCAAATAGGTCTTGTAGCCTTTTTCTGAGACCTAAATAAACACTCACAAATACCTGAATCCTTCCCATGCTGTCAAATGTCATTTAGGGCACGAGCAAGACTTTGCTGTTCCAATCCATCCTGGGTTACTCTGTTCATGTCCTCTATGTTAAGTCCCATAAATGTTTGCCTCTAAAGATATAGTTTGATGGAGGGATACTTTCTGTTGGCCCCTTCTATGCGTTTCTCCAGCAGCCCAATGGCAAACTTGCAGATGCTCTGGCTTCATTCTTAATACATGTCCCAAATATTTCCATCTTCTTTTCTGGATAACTTTGATGAAAAGGAGTTGTAGAACTCTGATGAATCTTGGCATTTGTTATAAATTCATTCAATTTAATTCCTAGTCATTTCCTTTAGATCTCCGTTATTTCCTTCTCGAGATCTCCACTGGCTTGCATTTTACTGCCAAGGTATGTGAAGTGACTCACCTCTTGTATTTCTTTGCCTTCCAATGAAATGCTTGAGTACGAAGTTGAATAACACAGAAATACATGTATATAAAAACACATCCTGTAGTTCAAGCCTGGTAGTGTGGTGTATGTAACTGTTACAACTTTACTTTCTCTGTACTATATTGACAAGTTACTAAGGAGTTCTGACATTTCCCAGGGTACAATCTAGACTGTTGAACTGCTGTCCCCGCTCAATTCTCCAACCTGGAGTGCCTTTTCCACTGCTCCACTGTGAGAGCAGCCACTCCTGGCCTGTTCACATACCGCCTCTAGCATGCAAAATCATGCTCCATTCTATGAGATGAGTGCTCTAACCAGTCATCCCTGAATTATATTGCAGAGTGACACCAGCAAATTCCCAGTCCCAGACTTGTCCCCAGAAATGCACATCTTGTACTGCCCAGCACCCTCCTGGGCAATACAATATGAGCTCATAGAAAGTCTGTCATTTCATTAACAGAAAATGATATGCATATCCTTGATGAGTGCCTGCTGACTTACTCTGATGGCAGGCTACCAGCTGATGACTATGCTATCAAATGGCTGGGCACACTGCATACTCAGAGATATGCACAAACTCTGTTATCTCTAATGGAGGTTTCCAAACACTTCAGTCCAAACACGCACTGGTTTAGATAAAATAATAAAATAAGTTTATTAACTACAGGGAGTTTTTAAATGATAACAAGTAAGGCATACAAATCAGAATTGGTTACAACTGGTTTACAAAGGTAAAATGCAAACTAATACCTAACTTAACAAGGTAACTGAATTTAAAGCAAAAGCTTTCTCTCACCATATGTTTACAGCAGTCTGGCTAGATTTCTCAACTGGGACCTCTCCCCCAGTTCAGTGGTGCTTCTTTTGACTTTTAAGCATTGTTGATGCTATGAGTAAGATGAGGGGAGAGAGGTGATTTTTGTCATCTGTTCATCATTTTTGTATCTTTTCCTCCTCTTTGAGATTCATCTCCTGCTGGGGTTCAGGCAACAAGTCTGTCTGCCAAGGTGTAAATTTCTCGCTCTTCCTGCTAAAGAATGGCCACTTAACCAGGTGATAGTCCATTTGATTACGCTGACCCCTGGCTGAGGCGTCAGTTTGCCTTTTGTCTCTAAGGAACTGGTCTGTGCCTGCTTTTCTAAACTTGGAACATGTCTCAGTAATGTCATACAGTAGGATCTTATAACTTTACATACAATGTTGAGAGACACACACATTTTACCAGGACAATAATGATCAACAAATTATGAGTTTTCAAATGATATCTCACAAGGCACACTTTGTACAAAATTTATCATAGTTTTGTAAAAGTGGTGAACATAAGGGTAGTCTGTCAGAGGAGTCATGTATCTGTGATGCTAGCAGCTGCCATTTTATGAGGTAGACTTGATGGATCATGTTGCAATGGAAATATACACTGTATTCTCATAGAAACCCTACTTTTGTTCTTTCTTGCTTTGTTGTTTCCCATAATCCAAAATTAATATTATGTAGACAAAGTGTTTGCATGTTCTTTGTGTGGAAAAATATAAGGGCTAATAGTTAAGTACTGCAATTCTACAGAAAGGATATGTATGCATTTTCACATAAAACCTATCACTAGGTCCATCAAGGACCCCCTAAATTTTTTGGGGGGGGAATACAAATTGGATAAGCAATCATATCATATGGCATGGCAAATCAGTGAACCCAATGTTCTTCACCAACACTGAGAGTTTGGCTACACATGAAAATTAATCCAGATTAAGGTAGGACATGGATGTAAAGTGGATTAACTATTCCCGATTAACAGCATGGGGGGATACTTTAATTCTGGAATAAGAGTGCCTTATTCCAAATTAGTTTAATCCACTGGATGAAAGTTGGGATAAGATAAATTGAGAATGTAAAGAGTAAATCATACATGGGCAATATGCTGGACAGAGCTGCCTGCAACTTGATCTTCCATTATCTATGTGATATTATCATCACTTATCTGTGGCTGGCAACACCTCTCCTGCAAGGCCTCTCTCCAACCATGAACAGAGTAGGTGGAGAACTTAACATGTTTTGTAAGCACTCTCCATCTACAATATCTCCAGTGGGATATTATTGCTATGAAGCAGCCACCTTGGGTTTGAGATTCTAACCATCGCAGATGTGCTGTTTGTGGCCGAGATCCAAGGGTAACCTATGTCCACAGACATCAGATTCTCAAGTGGAGAATAATGCAGACTAGTGTGTTATATAGGAGTGATGTGTGCAAAGCTTTTAGTCTAAAATAAAGGAGGTTTTGGTTCATAAATAATGGCATTAGCAAATCCAACATTGTTCAACAGCTTTCTCTTTCCAGAATGCTGCGCTGACAGTAAGTCTACTGCTGTCACTGTAATCAGAGAACTGACCTGTCAGTTAAATGCTTTAGCTTTGAACGTGACACTTTGCTGTTCAAAAGCCATTTGGATCTGGAAGGGGCAGGGTAGAGAGTGAATCGCGGGGGATGTTTGGAGGCTGTCTGGTATGTTTGGCTTTTTTTCAGAAAGGGAAGCACATTCCAGGCTTGATCATGAATCCAGAGAATTGGTTTATTTGTTGATCAAATGCCATTTTATTCCGTATGTTCCAATTCCTCATACTCATTAGATCAGTAATTGTTATCTGTCATACAGCATTACAGGTAACGATTGCTAAACAAGAAAATGTAAGTGAAATAGAATTAAGTGTTTAATCATAGACAGTTTGACTCATTAATATATTTGTATTGTATTCACATTAGGCTCGGAAAAAGAAAAATAAGTGTTAAGGAGGTCTGAGCAAATTAAAGGCAAGGCTGTTTTAAACCACAAACTTGGTGAATGTGAAGGAGGGAAATGGATTTAATCCTTGTTTAAATTCTAATTTCCATTTTCAAGTACTCAGGAGCATTTTGGTGATGGTTGGTAATAATTACCACTTATAGGGTGACGTTACCTTTTTAAGCCTCCCAAATAAGAGAGACTCTGAGCCAGAAACAAACCTGTAGTGCAGTGGTTCCCAAACTTGTTCTGCCGCTTGTGCAGGGAAAGCCCCTAGTGGGCCTGGCCGGTTTGTGTACCTGCTGCGTCCGCAGGTTCAGCCGATCGCGGCTCCCAGTAGCCGCGGTTCACTGCTCCCGGCCAATGGGAGCTGCTGGAAGCGGCGCGGGCCGAGGGACGTACTGGCCGCCGCTTCCAGCAGCTCTCATTGGCCTGGAGCAGCGAACCACGGCCACTGGGAGCCGCGATCGGCCGAACCTGCGGACGCGGCAGGTACACAAACTGGCTGGGCCCGCCAGGGGCTTTCCCTGCAAAAGCGGCGGAACAAGTTTGGGAACCACTGCTGTAGTGGATCATCTATGGGTGTATTTGGTGTTAAGAGAGATTTAGAACAGATTATTTGAGTTCTACTTTGACTTTCGGTTACTTGGAAAAATTTGAGTCAGAAAGAAATCAGTTGCTTGGACCTATAATCCTTTCTCAGCAAAACTCCCAATGAAATCAGTGGGCATTTTGCTTGAACGTGAACTACAAAATGAGGTAATTTATTAGAGGTGCAATAGCATCTTGGTAGATGGGTTTAGGCTCAGATTTTCACTCAAAGCAGGAGTTCAATCTCTTTGTAGCGTATGAAGAATAGTTAATCTTTCCCAAATTTACAGGATATAATATGAAGGTTAAAAACTGAATTTCCTGATGATTTTCAAGTATTTCTGTTAATGAACTTGAGATAAAAGAAATTGAAAATAGGTCCTTTAAGATGGATTTTTCTGAGTAGTTCCTTTTTTCAAATCCCTCTGACTAACAAATGGCTGGTTTGTTAACAGTCACACTTTCACAGGACTTAAATTTTCATAGATTATTTCCTGCAGCTCCCTCCCCACACTTCCATTTGGCGCTCCAGGCTCCAGGTGTAGGGTGGGGGGGTCTCAGGGCGTTAGCCGCTCGAGGCGTCTGCCCCACAGGTTTGAAAATATTTACTGGAGCTTTGAATTTAAGTCCTGCATTTTCATATACTTAAAACTCACTGAAAACCATGAGCCAAATGTACACCTGAAGAAAACAGGCTGTAATTAGGCTAATTTCCAATTATTTTATTTAAGTGTTGTCTACAATTTCTCCTTTTCAAAATGGCTACCATTTCCTGTAATTTACAATGGAATTGACACCATAGACAAGCCTGCTGCTAGAAAAGATGGGGTCCATAGTGAAGCGTGATCAGGTTTGTCAGTCTCTGCTTGGCTAAAGCTGGGTGCTGTCTTTAAATGTTGCATATTCACAAGAATTTCCAAGTATGTAAGATCTGAAGATAGCAGCCAGCTTGATCAAAGCAGATCTATGGGAATTTGGTGGGATATAGGCAAAGGTGGGATGCTCTGGTGGGTGCAGAATCGATTCTAGATCAGGTTGTACCAGGAGAGTACTACTAATCTGAACCAAGAAAAATGGTTGGCTTCTGTTTTGTGCATGGGCCTAGTTTCATGTGATTGGGGGAATATATCATTATTTCCAAACCCATTTTTCCATCTGTTATGAAGCTATTAATTTGGCAGGACATGGACTAGAAGAACAGAAGAAGGACTTGAAGTAGTGAAAGTGCTTGACTATCTTCAGGAAGAATACTCAAGTGGATTAGAGCATCTTCTGCACCACTTATCCTGTATTTATGTTCTTTACTAAATGGCAGCAGCTCATTACACCGCTCTACAGCCAAAATGCTTCTGAAAAAAGTGTAGTCAAACTTTACTAATTCTGGGTCACTGAGAACGAAAATGATGTTTAAAATTGTTGATTGGCTCTAGTTTTCAAGATATGCTATTGGGTCA
>NW_020664420.1:60838932-60965710 GCF_002925995.2 Terrapene triunguis | reverse complement strand
TTATCTCTGAAGCAGACGACTTCTCAAAAATTGTAGACCAGTGTTATCAGAGGTATTACAGAAACTCAGGAGCTAGAACACAGCTGCTTCTTTCCATCCCTAAAGCTCAATAAAATTTATATTTGCAAATATAAGGGATCCCATATGTTTCCATAATAAAAGCTCAGGAAAAGCAAGGACAGCTCCAAAGTAGCATTCAGTTTGCTGCAGACTATCTGACGGCTATTTGGTGCCGCTTCTGAACAAAATATTTAAGAAATCCACACCCTAGAACCAGGCAATTCAAATGATCCTAGCACTCCTGTGCTTAGCAATGTGCTAGAGCCACAAAGTTTTATTTCTTTCTGTTTAAAAAGATGAATAATAGCACCACAATGGTAAAAAATACTGTCAAAAATTATATGAGAGATTGTATGGGATTAGTCACTGTCCATAAAATACTGACAAACTTCAGCTATTGAACTTTACCCCAGCAAATATCAGGAACCTCTGCACTGCTATGCAGTTCAGAATGAGAGGTGAGAAAGTGCTCGTAGTCCAGGACTCCAGTCTGAGCTAGGCAAACTTTTTTTAAAATTGAAAAATGCAGATTCAGGTTGACCAAAACATTTTGCAAATTCATGTTGATTTCAGCAAATTGGTTTGGTTGAAACACCACCTCCATCATCCCCTCCGTGTGAATATTGCCCATTATTTTGTTTGCTTGGTCATAATCCAGGGAAACACATTCTAATTGTTTGTTCTTTTGTTGATTAAGAAGTGCCCTGATCAAATGCTTGGTCAGAGCTTTTCAGTTGCAAACTCTTGCGTTAGTGAGAATGTTCACAGCACTTCAGCTAATGATTACTGAGACATGTGATAGCAGAAAGGAGAGAAGCTTTCAGTATAAAGATATGGAGTCCTGCTTGATGTTGTAGCCCAAATATATTCTTGCTCCATTTATTAGAGATAATAGTGTTAGTCCTCTTTCAAAGACGTGTGCTGTCTTGCCAGTAATCAAATATCACATCTTCCAAATTCTCTTGACTTTAGTCAATGCACAGAGTGGTTTAGTCAAAGGCTCTGGTTTCCTCAGAGCATCAGCAAGTTCTGCTAGAAGATTGTAGAGACACCACCTCTCACCCCAGCTCAAAAAACAGGTGCAACGTTGAAAAAAAGTCAATCAAATCATTAGCTCTTAGAAAACAAGTTAATTTCCATTTTTATCATCCATATCATCCTACAGGATTGAAGGAGGTTTGGGTTTATTTGATTGATGATCAGAATGTCCTTCTGAATTTTTGACTGACTTTTCGTTATCTCAGTTGTTGAAACATGTTGTTGATGGATTCCTCACAGGCAGCTCTCTAAGTCAACAGAAGAGACAGTATTGCTTAATTAACATGTCATATATAGCAACACTACACACGCTGTTGAATCAGACAATCATGTAATTGTTATGGGGTCTGTATTTGGGATTCAATGCACAGAACCTTGCCTGGGCATGGACTGGAAGCAGACAGGACAAAGCAACACCAACTAAAATTGATGCTGCCTACATGACCTCATCAGTGATAAAGCAACTGATATAGCCTGCATCTCAGAGACCTGGCTGGAGAACACTATGAGCACTGTGCTTCCCTCCTAGTTTCCCCCTGCTCCCCAGGATTCTTGGCCCATCACAGATCCAGACAGAACAGGAAGGCAGGTGGCACTGCATTCATGTTCTCTGGAAACATCAGTTCCAAAAGACAATTTAATTCAAACTCATTCATCTGACAATAGAACCAAAGCCAAAGATAGCAGCTCACTGATACCTTGTTGGTATGAGGGTGAAATACCCCAAGACTTGTCATCCAGGGATAATTCAGCATGTGCCAAAAATTATCTCCTCACTGGCATCCCTAGGACTTGCACTGGTAATCTCTGATCCAGTGCACACAGCCAGTCATACCCTAGACCTGATCTTTGGCCTAGATGTTGAGACTGAGGAACCCCACAACACTGACTTTGACAGACCATCATCTCATTAAGGCAGCGGTCAGAGCTCTTCCAGCTCCCAGACAACAAGACCAATCCATGACCCTGATTTAACCATGAAGGTGTCTGGACCCCACCAAATTACCTTAAAGAACAGCAGCATTCCACATACAAGACAAGGAGTTGAGGACCTGTTGAATCATTATCATGGTACACTAACCTCAATAACTGATACAGTGGGCCCAAAAAAGCCCTTCCTCACCTTATCATCCATGCAGATCTCCTTTGTTTTTTGACACTCTGAACCAGATGAAGAGAGGGAACTGGAAACTCAAGTACTGATGGCAGAAAATGAAGACTGCTACAGACAAAACATACATTCCTCCAAGCCTATTGCTGAGGTTGTATTACAGACCAAGAGAATCTTCCCTTCCACCTTCAAAAACACAGAATAGTGTGACCAACAATGAAGAAACCCACCTTGGACACATCAGTTCTAGCCAACTACTGTGCAGTGTCAAACTTTCCATGCCTGAGCAAGCTCACGGAGAAGCTAACAAAAGGCCAGCTACAAACTCATCTAACAAACTAATATTCTAGATGCAGGACAGGCCATAGAACTGAAACTGCCTTCGTGGCACTGATGGATGATTTCCTCCTGTCAGTGGATAGATGGCAGACATCCATTCTCATCCTCCTGGACTTCTTTGCAGCATTCAAGACTGCTGACCATCAGACACTGTCTCACCTGAGAGAGGCGGCAGAGGTCCAAGGTAATGTGCTACACTGATCTGTGTCCTTCCTGAAGGGATGCATCAAATAAGTAGTGATGGGAAACTGCAACTCCACCACTAGATCCCTCACTTGTGGAGTCCAACAAGGATCAATGCTCTCGTTGGTCCTATTCAACATCTATATGCAGCCACTATGTAAACAGGTCAGACAACAGGAACTCAAGTGCCAGTGATACGCAGTTAGCACACAGCTCTACTTGTCCTTCACCTCAAATGACCTTATCACTACCAACAAGATGGACTAGTGTTTGGAAAAGATCAGCTCATGGATGATGAACAGCTGGTTGAATCTGTACCTGAGCAACACAACAGTTATACTGGTGGACAGAGGAAAGCATTCTGAAGAATTGCTTCCTTTGGTTGAAGGAACGTGCCCACAATTGGTCAATTCAGTCCATAGTTTACGGTACGTCTACCCGATCCGGCGGATAGTGATCAATCTATTGGGGATCGATTTATCGCGTCTAGTGTAGACACGATAAATCGATCCCCGATCGCTCTGTCGTTGACTCCAGAACTCCACCACGGCGAGAGGCGGAAGCGGAGTCGACGGGGGAGCGGTGGCCATCGATCCCGCGCCGCGAGGACGTGAAGTAAATGATTCTAAGTCAATCTACGATATGTCGACTTCAGCTACACTATTCTCATAGCTGACGTTGCGTATCTTAGATCAATCCCCCCCTACCCCCCAATGTAGACCAGGCCTTAGGAGTACTCTTGGGGTATGTCTACACTATGAAATTAGGTTGAATTTATAGAAGTCGGTTGTTTAGAAATCGTTTTTATAAGGTCGATTGTGTGTCCCTCCCACACAAAATGCTCTAAGTGCATTAAGTCGGCGGACTGCGTCCACAGTACCGAGGCTAGCGTCGACTTCCAGAGCATTGCACTGTGGTAGCTATCCCACAGTTCCCGCAGTCTCTGCCGCCCATTGGAATTCTGGGTTGAGATCCCAATGCCTGATGGGGCAAAAACAGTGTCGCGGGTGATTCTGGGTACATGTCGTCAGGCCCCACCCTCCCTCCCTCCCTCCCTGCCGTGAAAGCAACGGCAGACAATCATTTCGCACCTTTTTTCAGCCCAGACGCCATAGCACTGGGATCATGGATCCCGCTGAGATCACCACGGCAATTATGAGCACTTTAAACACCACGCGCATTATCCTGGAGTATATGCAGGAGTAGAACCTGCCAAGGCAAAACCAGGCGAGGAGGCGACAGCAGCGTGGCAACAAGAGTGATGAGGAAATAGACATGGACATAGACCCCTCACAAAGCACGGGCCCCAGCAATGTGCAAATCATGGTGTTAATGGGGCCGATTCTGGGCCAGGGAAACAAGCACAGACTGGTGGGACCACATAGTGTTGTAGGTGTGGGACGATTCCCAGTGGCTGCGAAACTTTTGCATGCGTAAGGGCACTTTCATGGAACTTTGTGAGTTGCTTTCCCCTGCCCTGAAGTGCCAGAATACCAAGATGAGAGCAGCCCTCACAGTTGAGAAGCGAGTGGCGATAGCCCTGTGAAAGCTTGCAATGCCAGACGGCTACCAGTCAGTCGGGAATCAATTCGGAGTGGGTAAATCTACTGTGGGGGCTGCTGTGATCCAAGTAGCCAACACAATCAAAGAGCTGCTGGTATCAAGGGTAGTGACTCTGGGAAACATGCAGGTCATAGTGGATGGCTTTGCTGCAATGGGATTCCCTAACTGTGGTGGGGCGATAGACAGAACCCATATCCCTATCTTGGCACCGGAGCACCAAGCAAGCAAGTACATAAACCGCCAGGGGTAGTTTTCAATGCTGCTGCAAGCACTGGTGTATCACAAGGGACGTTTCACTAACATCAACGTGGGATGGCCGGGAAAGGTACATGATGCTCGCGTCTTCAGGAACTCTGGTCTGTTTCAAAAGCTGCAGGAAGGGACTTTCTTCCCAGACCAGAAAATAACTGTTGGGGATGTTGAAATGCCTATAGTTATCCTTGGGGACCCAGTCTACCCCTTAATGCCATGGCTCATGAAGCCATACACAGGCAGCCTGGACAGTAGTCAGGACCTGTTCAACTATAGGCTGAGCAAGTGCAGAATGGTGGTAGAATGTACATTTGGACGTTTAAAAGCGCACTGGCGCAGTTTACTGACTCGGATAGACCTCAGCGAAACCAATATTCCCATTGTTATTACTGCTTGCTGTGCGCTCCACAATATCTGTGAGAGTAAGGGGGAGACATTTATGGTGGGGCGGGAGGTTGAGGCAAATCGCCTGGCTGCTGATTACGCGCAGCCAGACACCAGCGCGGTTAGAAGAGCACAGCAGGGCGCAGTGTGCATCAGAGAAGCTTTGAAAACCAGTTTCATGACTGGCCAGGCTACGGTGTGAAAGTTCGGTTTGTTTCTCCTTGATGAACCCCCCCCCCCCCCAGTTCACTCTACTTCCCTGTAAGCTAACCACCCTCCCCTCCCCTCTTCGATCACCGCTTGCAGAGGCAATAAAGTCATTGTTACTTCACATTCATGCATTCTTTATTAATTCATCACACAAATAGGGGGATAACTGCCAAGGTAGCCTGGGGGGGATGGAGGAGGAGGGAAGCGCCGGATGGGGTGGGGGAGAAGATAAGGACAAGGACACACTGCACTTTAAAACTTTAAAACTTATTGAAGGCCAGCCTTCTGTTGCTTGGGCAATCCTCTGGAGTGGAGTGGCTGGGTGGCCGGAGGCCCCCCCACCACATTCTTGGGCGTCTGGGTGAGGAGGCAATGGAACTTGGGGAGGAGGGCTGTTGGTTACACAGGGGCTGTAGCGGCGGTCTGTGCTCCTGCTGCCTTTCCTGCAGCTCAACCATACGCTGGAGCATATCAGTTTGATGCTCCAGCAGCCGGAGCATCGACTCTTGCCTTCTGTGTGCAAGCTGACGCCACCTATCCTCTTCAGCCCGCCACTTGCTCTCTTCAGCCCGTGATTCAGCCCGCCACCTCTCCTCGCGTTCATATTGTGCTTTTCTGCACTCTGACATTGTCTGCCTCCACGCATTCTGCTGTGCTCTGTCAGCGTGGGAGGACATCTGGAGCTCCGAGAACATGTCATCTCGAGTGCGCCTTTTTCTCCTTCTAATCTTCACTAGCCTCTGCGAAGGAGAAACATTTGCAGCTGGTGGAGGAGAAGGGAGAGGTGGTAGTTAAAAAGACACATTTTAGAGAACAATGGGTACACTCTTTCACGTTAAATCTTGCTGTTCACATTACACAGCACGTGCTTTCGTTACAAGGTCGCATTTTTCCTCTTATATTGAGGGCCTACCGGTTTGGTGTGAGAGATCACTCACGCAGTGCCAGGCAACAGAATTCGGCTTGCAGGCAGCCATGGTAAGCCACAGTCTTTTGGCTTTTTTAACCTTCATAACATGTGGGAATAGTTTCAAACAGCAGCGCCCTCATTTCCCATACCAAGCGGCGGTTGGGTTGGCCGTTTAAAATGGGTTTGCAATTTAAAAGGAGGGGCTGCGGTTTCCGGGTTAACGTGCAGCACAAGCCCAACTAACTCCCCCTCCCCTCCCCCCCACACCCAATTCTCTGGTCACTAACAGCGGGGAACATTTCTGTTCAGCAGAGCAGGAACGGGCACCTCTGAACATCTCCTTAATAAAATCACCCTATTTCAACCAGGTGACTGTGAAAGATATCACTCTCCTGAGGATAACAAAGAGAGATAAGGAATGGATGTTGTCTGCATGCCAGCAAACACCGGGACCATACGCTGCCATGCTTTGTTATGCAATGATTCCAGACTACGTGCTACTGGCCTGGCATGGTAAAGTGTCCTACAATGGAGGACGGAATAAGGCAGCCCTCCCCAGAAACCTTTTGCAAAGGCTTTGGAAGTACATCAAGGAGAGCTTTCTGGAGATGTCACTGGAGGATTTCCGCTCCATCTCCATACACATTAACAGACTTTTCCAGTAGCTGTACTGGCCGCGAATGCCAGGGCAAATTAATCATTAAACACGCTTGCTTTTAAACCATGTGTAATATTTACAAAGGTACACTCACCAGAGGTGCCTTGTGTGCCCTCAGGGTCTGGGAGCACGCCTCGGGTGGGTTCGGGGGTTACTGGTTCCAGGTCCAGGGTGAAAAACGTATCCTGGCTGTTGGGGAAACCGGTTTCTCCGCTTCCTTGCTGTGAGCTATCTTCAATGTCTTCAGCATCATCTTCCTCATCCCCAAAACCTGCTTCCGTGTTTCGTGATTCTCCATTGACGGAGTCAAAGCACAGGGTTGGGGTAGTGGTGGCTGTACCCGCTAGCATGGCATGCAGCTCAGCGTAGAAGTGGCATGTCTGCGGCTCTGCCCTGGACCTTCCGTTTGCCTCTCTGGTTTTGTGGTAGGCTTGCCTTAGCTCCTTAATTTTCACGTGGCACTGCTGTGCGTCCCTGTTATTGCCTCTGTCCTTCATGCCCTTTGAGACTTTTTCCTAGTGTTTCGGCATTTCGTTTACTGCTGCGGAGTTCAGCTAGCACTGATTCGTCTCCCCATATGGCGAGCAGATGCCGTACCTCCCGTTCGGTCCATGCTGGAGCTCTTTTGCGATCCTGGGACTCCATCATGGTTACCTGTACTGTTGAGCTCTGCGTGTTCACCTGGGCTCTCCACCACGCTGTGCAAACAGGAAATTCAAAATTTCACAGGCCTTTTCCTGTCTACCTGGCCAGTGCATCTGAGTTGAGAGTGCTGTCCAGAGCAGTCACAATGGAGCACTCTGGGATAGCTCCCGGAGGCCAATACCGTCGAATTGCGTCCCCACTACCCCAAATCCGACCCGGATAGGCCGGTTTCAGCGCTAATCCCCTCGTCGGAGGTGGATTAAAGAAATCGATTTAAAGAGCCCTTTAAGTCGAAAAAAGGGCTTCGTCATGTGGACGGGTCCAGGCTTAAATCAAGGTAACGCTGCTAAATTCAACCTAAAATGTAGTGTAGAGATTCCTCCTTGACACTAAACTGTCACATAGCGGCATCCATGAGTAACACTTGCTACCATCTCTGGTGGGCTAGGAGACTCCATCCCATCCTGACGGGCGATGACCTTGCCTCAGTTATTTATGCCTTTGTCACCTCTCAGCTAGACTACAACAATGCAATATACCTGGATATGAAATCTTCAGCATTTGGGAAACTCCAACTAGTAGAGAAGACTGCGATGCATCTCTTTTGTACCATTGACTACCACAAGCATAACAGACCTATCCTCTGCTCCCTATGCTGACTTCCCATAGAACACTGAATCAAGTTCAAGGTCTTGGTTCTTATCTTCAAGGTGCTCAGTGGTCCATGCTCAGTAAAGCTCTTGGATGCAGACTACGGTTGACAACTATGCTCATCAGGTACAATGAAACTCTCTACCACATGGGTGAAGCTTTTCTGTGCAAGAGACAGCTTTCTTGGGAATACTGTGGAATGAACTCCCTCAGAAACTAAGAACCATCACAAACCTCAGCTCCTTCCACTCCTAGTGCAAGATGTATTCCTTTGAGCTGCTTTCTCCTACATAAACCCAAAGCAACAGATATATTATATTAAAAAACAAACAAACAAACGACACCCTACCAAAACACTCCACACACTTCTCCCCCAGTGGACAGGACGAGAGAGCTGACAACATGTGAGAGTTGTTAGTCGTGACTAATCCACAACTGGAAGGTGCTCAGATAGTACTGTGATAGCATTGTATAAGAACCTATATAGAATAGAATAAATGTGAAAACTCATATCTTCTGTTCAGCGAGGTCAAATCTAAATAAAGCATCAACCTGCTCTCACTAGCGTAGCTAATTAGCCTCCCCAACAAACATTGACACATTAAAGAGCAGGATTCGTATTTGACAAAGGGAAGGTTAGTACTTTATAAAATTGTTTCTCATATGCTTTCTGAACCTTTCAAAACAGGGAACAATGCTGAATTATCTCTGTGCTGAGCTGCAAGCTAGTGAAAGGGACAAATAGACATTTGTACTCCAACACGATAAGAGAGGAAGAGCAATGGGAAAGAAAGATAAAAGGATGGTAATACAGCGGAGACAAAACAAACAGTGTTCCAGCTGCATAGAGAGGGAGAATGGGGAACTGAAAACATCATTCATTTTATTCCTAAATGTCAGTCATGCACACTGGTTCACAATGTGCTGCCCGTTTACAACACATACTCTACAGTGCACATCCATTAACTATTCAATACCAATATGAACATAATTTATTAATTATTTTTGTACGAGGAGTAATAGGCCCAAGGTGCCAGGTTTGGATCCACATCTAGGCTCTCTCACTGCTTTGGCATGTTCAGATGATTTAAAAAACATGAATCAGCCCTAACATTTACCTCCAAACTGTCTCACAGTTCAGGGGAATTTGATTCAAATTCAGTTTTTCAGCCCTAAGCACCATAGCGTTGTCACGGAGTTGGGGGAGACAAGGCCCTGCACCCTGGCTTCCTGCGATTCACCATGACTCTCAGCCAGCCAGTAAAACAGAAGGTTTATTCAGATGACAGGAACACAGTCCAAGACAGGTCTTGCAGGTACAGACAACAGGACCCCCTCAGTCAGGTCCATCTTGGGGGGCCCAGGGGAGGCCAGGAGGTCTGTCTGGCCTCCCCTCCATTTTCCCAGCCAGCTCCAAACTGAAACTCTCCAGCCCCTCCTCTGCCTTTGTCCCTTTCCCGGGCCAGGAGGTCACATGATCTCTTTGTTCTCCAACACCTTCAGTTGGCACCTTTGTAGAGGAGGGGCCCAGGCCATTATTTGCCAGGAGACAGAGTGTCGGACATTTTCTGTGCAGACAGTATCACAGGAGCCCTCTTGGGCTCTGCAACATCACACACCCTGTTTCCCCCACCTAGATACCTAAGAAATTCATAGGGGAAACTGAGGCACCCAAGGGGGAGGGATAGCTCAGTGGTTTGAGCACTGGCCTGCTAAATCCAGGGTTGTGAGTTCAATCCTTGAGGGGTCCATTTAGGGATCTGGGGCAAAAATCTGTCTGGGAATTGGTCCTGCTTTGAGCGGGTGGTTGGACTAGATGACTTCCTGAGGTCCCTTCCAACCCTGATATTTTATGATTCACACAGTATTCAGAGAAAACATTAAGAACCTTCCCACTTCGTCACAAGCATATAGCACAATGCATTTATACATGTGAAAGGACAGTGTCCCTATTCCAGTCAAGAACAAACAAAGGTCAGTCACAAGACTGAGGTCAAATTGCACTGGAGAGAACATGTCTATTGGAAGGCTCCTAGCACAGAGTTGGCACTATAAAAATAACAAGGACTAAGGAAGCAAGCGTTAAGGAAGGATCTGAAGGTAAATAGAATGGTAAGGAGGAACATAGGCAGAGGAAGGCTGAAAACACAATTTTGTTTTATTCACAGTGTTCCATTCTCACAATAAGCAAGAGCTCACAGAGTGAAGCTCTGGGTAAGTCTCTTTACTGCAATTAACTCAGGTTATCGGAATCTAAGTTAGCTTAGCCCAAGGGTGAACAGCCACACTGCAAAGCCATATCCAAGTTAGTGTGTCCTCAATGGCATGTATGTCATTAGTAAAGCGGATTGGGAATTTTTTGACAAAATTGATTCCTCAGAAAATGCTGATTCATCAAACATGGAACTTCTCTCAGGAATACGTTGGTTTTAACTAAACTTTTGTTGGGAATGTTTCTCGGGTCCAGGCTGGAATTTCTGGTTAAAATGAGGGGGAGAGAGAGACCTGCCCCAGAATAGCCAATAGCTCAGTGGTTAAGCTCTCCTGGGATGTGGAGATCCAGGTTCAAGTCCCAGCTCTGTCTAATTCAAAACAGGGACTTGAATCTGGGTCTTCACACACCAGGTGAGTGCCCTAACCATTGGGCTAATTGACTATTCTGGGGTGGGTCTCCCTTTGTCTATCCTCTTGCAGCTATGCTAGGTGCAAATTATTTTGTGCCCTAACCTTTCTGATTTTGTGGCCAGATGTTTGTGCTATTCTTTTATTCATCCCTAGCAATTTGTCCATGTTTCCACTTTTTGTAGGACTCCTTTTTGATTTTCAGGTCATTAAAGAGCTGCTCATGCAGCCATATTGGCATCTTACTATTCTTACTATCTTTTCCTTTACAATGTGACCGTCTGTTGTTGTGCCTTAAATCTTGTCTTTTTGAGAAATTGCCAGCTTTCCTGAACTCCTTTTTCCCATAGATTTTCTTCCCATGGGACCTCATCTACCAGTTCTCTGAGTTTATTAAAGTCTGCTTATTTTAAGTCTATTGTCCTTATTCTGCTGCTCTCACTCCTTCCTTTCCTTAGAATCATATATAATAAGATCTTCAGAGGTGCTCAGCACCCACAGTTCTCATTGACAGAGGCCTAGTGCCTCTGAAATGACTCCTCATCAGGAACCAAAGATTCACACAAGCCAATCCATCAAAAGGAGGTTTAAAAAAGAAACAAAGAGGAGGAGAATGCCTGTCTAAAACCAACAGGCCAACATTATCCAGACAAGACAAATTAAAACCAAAGTGTACTATGGGAGATAACATTGTTCTGCTTACCAGATATGCAATGCAATAATAATTCTACTTTCATTTCTATAGGACATCCTGCACAGTTCAACTGAATAAAAACAATTTTAAGCATATACTAAAATATAATTTTAAAAAATCATTATAATTAAAATGTGGGAAAAAATGTGAGAGGAGAAAAAACAATAGAAAGGAAATATAATGGAGGGCCACCCATAGTTTTTCTAACACACACACACACATACCCCAAAGGCTTTTATCTGCTTTTCAGAGCGAGATGAACTATAGATTTCAGGAGGGAATGAGCTCTTCATCCTAAAACCAAGCCAGCAAAGGCCCAATCATCTGCTGACAAAAGGTATGTGTGAGAGAGTACAGATTGCCATCAGGAATCAAGAAGGGGGCCTCAAATACAGATACAGCCTACTCTATCAAAGGCTTTTAAAACCCACGGTGCCAATTTAAAGTCAATCTATCACTTTAAAAGCAGTGAAAGTAAAGCAGGGCATGCATAATATGCTCACAATTGCTCAAGCCAGGAAGCAAACATACTACTCTATTGTGAACAAGCTCTAAGTGATGTAGACACCATACTTAGAGCTCTTCTAAGACAGAATTACAAAAAGTGAGCCTCATTGTCAAGAGATCAGGTCTTGCTTTGCAAGGTTTTTATGGGATCAGTAAGGATATAGCTTGCATACAATGCACAAATGAAAAAACCACATCACATGTTTTTACTTGAAAAGAGCATGGTCAAAAGTGTCACCAAGATTCTTAAATGGACTCACTACCTCCAACTTATGAAGTTGAGGATAAAAAGATAAGTGAGCCTCTCAGTTCAGAAAACATACATCTTGCAGTAAGACATGTACTTTCCCAGGGTTGATACTGAGGTAGAGTGACTGCACCTAAAATACAGTTCTGTTTCTGTGAGCTGCGTTTCCTGCCCATTTATCCCCCCACCAACCAGCACATCTGTGCACAGTGGTATAAGAATAAACCAAGAAAGATTGATGCCATCTTTCTTTTAATTCTCTGCTAGCACCAAGCTTCTCACCAAGCAGTAGCATGAATTCCACCCCGATTAGCTGTGTATGCTGCATGAACTCTTTCAGAAAACAGCCTCTATCATGTACACCTTGTAGATGATAGGTATCAGGGCTGCTACTAGCCAGTCCAGCTGTTGTACCAGATATGGAGTGGCTACAGAACTTCCTTCCCCAGAGAAATACACCCCAGATGTGTTCACTTTAAGATACTGCCCAGAATGGCTGTTGTGTGCTTTAGTTAAGGTGTGTTACACATGGTACCACCTAGTGGCAGAATACAATTTAGCATTCCATTACAACCTCCTGGAACCCACTGCCTGGGGCTGTATCTGGGTAAGCAAAGAAACTCTACAGAGAATATTAGGAGATTCACACCTACATAGGGGTAAATTGGAGGGGTAGAGGTCTGGCTGAATATGAGTGGAAGTATCATTCAAGCATCCCTATAAGGTAGAAAGCAACACTTGAATCCATGGGGGGAAAGAGATACACCATTGCACATTATCATACTATGATACTGTACCCCAAGTTTAAAAGTGGCCTTGCCATGAAGCCTCCAAGCAGCTTGGAAGGATGAGACACATTGTGTGTCATTTCCAAGAGATTTGGGATAGGGCATCTCGGGGGGGGGGGGTGTAAATATATTTGTACATGCAAACAGAGACACAAAGATACATGAGGCAGCCACAAGCACCACTCTTTAGAAGTGTTGTTGCTTGCTAATAGGCGCAAACAGCTTAAGTCCATCCTTGTGATTGTGTCTTTCTGCCAGGCTCCACATACAGCATAAATAAGGGGTGGAGCCTCCCTGGGTCTGGGGAAGGAAGGCTGATATGTAGGGGCAAATAGCCCACTGCGCAGTGGCCTGAGCTGCTCAGATGAATCATAAGTCCCCCTTCTCCTCTTGAGAAGAGAAGGGGGAATAGAAGGAAGAACCTTGCCTTGGCCAGAAAGGATAAATAAAGAGCCCTAAAGAAAATAAAAGTCAACATTAGATGGGAGGGAGGGCCAAGCGCTTGACTTTTGGGGAGAGGGAGAAAAGATTATGCCCAAGAGACACTGTTCCTGTTGTTTCCTGAGTGTATGTGTGGAAAGAGAAATCTGTTGAGTGGGGGAAGAAAGTGTGTGATGAGGGTATGGAAGAGTGAACAGGCTGTGCTGAGGAGGGGGACAGGAAAGAAGGAAAGAGCTTTATAGAGAACATAAGGAAAAAAGAGAAACATGATATGAACAGGAAGAGAGAAAAAAGGAAAGCGACAAACTTTAGCCTGAGAGGAAACACAATGGAAGAGGGAGGAAAAGGCACTTGTGTTAGGAAAGGAAAAATAGATCAAAGGGAATGAAAAAAAGAAAAACAAAGGAGACAAGTAAAACTAATACTTTTAAGGGAAATTTTGAAGCTAAATAAAAATAGATGTTTCCATTAGCTCAAATGGCAGCGGTCTGTGCTTTTAGTAGTGAAATGATCCAGCTTTATCTCTGTGGACAACTGCTGCCTATTTTTGTGGTACCACCATATATTGCATTTAACATGGATGTGAAACATGGCTCTCTGCAGAAAACCAACAAAAAACTAGTTAGACCAATAGGGGAAAACACAGCTTGATAGGAACCTGATTTAAAAGACAAGTAAACAATGAAAGTGGAAAAAAGGGTGAGAAAAACACTTTAAAGTATGGGGAGTTGAAAAGTCCTGGACCACATACACTCAGTGGCATGATAAGAAATACACTAACCATCAGAAGTTACCCTGGATAATTCTATCTGTGTATATTTATTTACAGATTTCTCTGCAGTGCAAGCATCTATTTTATCTTTTGTTTTCTTTTATGCAGCAGGAATCTCTATTTCCTGGTGGACAGAAATTTATTGGATGCCACAAGTAACACCCAGATGCACAGATGACCTGACAATGTGTTTAATTAAGGCTTTTGAGGTTTCAAATCCTCCCGAGAATTTGTCTGGCTGGCAGCAGGAAGATGCCAGCATTGTTAAACTGTGTTAAAGTGATGAGTGCTCAGATTTTACTGAAATTAGGAAAAGGAGTCTGGACCACAGCTGACATGACAGAAGCACAAGTACTGTCAAACATGACAATAAATCACCTGTCACAGAAGGAAGAACAAGAAATGTTTCATGCAAACAGAGGCTTCTGTGATTGATATGCAGCCCTGATCTCAGCCAAGAAATACAGTGAATGGACAAACAATGTTAAGTTTGCTGTCCCCAGAGGAGAGAATACATATCCTGCAACTATGAATGAGGCAATTAGACTATCTGTTGAACACACATTTATGAATAGTGGCGCTTTACAAATATTGGTGGAATTAATGCTCTTTAGAATGACAGATCTATTTCCTCTTGCGTTGTATGTACAAACGGGATAATTTTTTAAATAGTGAGAACATTTACTTTTTGCATTATTTATTTATTTTTCTATTGCTTCTAACATCTGCCTTTTAAAAAGATGAAACAAAAATGCAAAGATTAATACAAAAAAACCAACAACCAACTATACCAACTAATGTTGTCTAGGTCAGGGTGTGCACATGCGCGCACACACAAAATATCAAACAAACTTTTCAATGATTCAAGACCATCAACCTAGTCGCATAGCTAGCCTGCTTAAACATCTTACTGTTACCCTCATCTCCTCTTCTCCTGCTCTCCTGTTATTTTTCACACTCACCTGTCATGTTTTGTCTCATCTTAGATTATAAAAATAACTTTTGAAAATAGGATTTAGGCACTTTTGAAAATTTTTCTCATGTCTTTCTATGTGTCTGTACAGTGCCCAGGTAAATGGGCTCCTGGATCCCGGCTTTGAACGAGGATACACAGGTGCCACTGAAATAATAAAATAATAGCATATGTGCTGTGGCAAGCCACCTCCTCCATCTTGCTGGGCTCAGCACTTTCCCCTCGGGCGGTGTGGAAGGGAGCCTGGAGTAAATCAGCCACATTCCAGACAGTAAAAAGCAACAGAGAGTCCTGTGGCACCTTAAAGACTAACAGATGTATTGGAGCATAAGCTTTTGTGGGTGAATATCCACTTCATCAGACGCATATAGGACTCTCTGTTGCTTTTTACAGATCCAGACTAACATGGCTACCCCTCTGATACCATTCCAGATAGTGTTTATTTTCCAAGTAGGACTCAGGGCAGGCCCAAGGAGTATTCCTCTGCCAAACAAAAAGAAAAATTCACAACACAAAACAAAGGGGAATACCTTTGTCTACCATGGGGTGAGACCTTGTTATTGGCCCCAGGGTGCCAGTCCTTCCTCTAAGCAGTCAGTCAGTTAGGTAGCTTCCCCTTTAGGGAGAAGAGCAGCCTTCCACCCTAGAGAAGCCTTTCTCCCTGCTGCCTCAAGCCCTGCAGCAACTTGTCTCTCCTCCTCTCTCATTGGAGGAAGGGTTTTTAAAGGTCTCAGGCAGCCCTTAATTGGACTCAGGAGTCCCTGGTTAACCTGAGGTAGCCCTTTTTCAGCTTCTAGGGGAAAAAGGCCTTTATCATTCTAGGGCTAATATACCTGCCTTCCACAACTCTCTTGCAGATGTCCAGCCTGACTAGGTCGCAGTGCTAATTCCACTCCCTTCATACCCTTGATTATGGATTAACGTCCAAAAACCCAACACAACAGTAGACAGATGAGGTGTGGAACTGGATGCACAGTCTGGATGGTTCAAAGGCTCAATTCAGCCCAATACTGTGGTAACCACAAATCATTAACAGCAGATGGCTGTTCAGTGGCCTACTTGAAATGGGTTGACTGTTTCAGTCCATTTCCAAGCAACCAAGTCTCCACATCACACAAAAATATACTATGACAAATGATACCCTCCCTCCTTAATACTCTCAGCATAGAGCCCAAAAACGTAATGAGCATACACACTGCTCCGCTCTCTGACATCTAGAGATTGTAATTCTAAGGTTATGTCTACACTACCACTTATGCCGGTATAACTTATGCCACTCAGGGGTGTGAAAAAAGCCATTCTTCTGAGTCATATAAGTTACACTGAACTAAGTGCTGGTGTGGACAGCGCTTTGTCAGCGGGAGAGCTTCTCCTGCCAGCATAGCTATCACTGCTTGTGAGGACTGGAGTAATTAAACTGACAGGATAGCTCTCTAATGCAGCCATAGCCTTAATCATTGCTTAGACATATGTAGAGGCCATAGGGTCGTACAAGGAAGTTTGAACTGTCACTACCCCATGCTGTGTACTGTGAATAAACAGAAAGCTCCAGTCTCTGGAGATTTCAGTCTTTTCACAAGCACTAAATTCGTTTTTAAAAAAGAATGTATTGGAGCCTTTTCACTGGGGATGTCTATGCAAGGCTGTGGTTATCAAAGAACACTAAATTTGGAAAATGAAGTTGCATCTTGATGCATACATGATGAGTTACCAGCCTGAATCCCCATTCATTCAGCAAGATGAGAATGAAGTCTACAATGCACAAACCTTCTATAGCAAAACTTTTTATGGAAAAAATAACCATATTGAAATAAATATCTGAAATGAAGCTTCCTACAGAAGGATTAAACATAAGGACCATTGCAGGAGACCTTCATCATGTCTGATTTTACTAAGGTTAATAACTCAGAGTTAGATGATCTTCTCAGTTACACAAGAACAAGTTTAGAGTAACTCCACTGAAGGATTTATCCTGATGTAACTGAGGCCAGAATCTGCCCCCCTCCCCAGTTAGCTTTTTATAAGAAGTCCAGCTTGATACCTGCTCTTCAAACTTTGCCAAAAATGGACCAATAGCCTGAAATTTTAAATGCAGGATCCTAGATCACAGTATAATATTTTTGAAATATTTGTGGCATGTGAGACAGGTCAATTAGAATTTATTATGAAAGAAATATTGTGATAATGTATTACCAGGATTATTGTTGTTAATATTATTTGGATTGTTGTATCTCAAACACAACTCAGCGTGGAAACTTCAAATTTGTTTTAATCTGTCGGTTTTGGAGAAACCAGTTGCCTTTGACTAGTCATTTTGAGGGGCTAGCAATAACACAGACTAATTTGTTAACTTCAAAATTTTAAATTACATTTTACATTGATATTACAGTATGGTTCCACTCTGAAGAATGACTGCATAAATGGCACCTTTTTATTTAACATATTTGGTCTCTGTGCCTGGTGGGTCTGTCCACCAGTGTGGGGACAAAGCGCACAGTCATGCCTAACTCTGTTTTTGCCTCCTCTTTTATTCTTCTGCCACATAAATGCAAACAATACAAAAGTAACAAAAGGGATCATCCTGACCTGGACTGATACCACAGAGTCCTCTCCCCCACAATAGCTCTCCCTTAGCCTCAGGGACACCACAGGGCCTACCTGCCTTGTTGCAGCCTCCACCTCCTTCTCTAGAAAGTGTTTGTTTGTCCTTCTCTGACAGAGCTGGATAAGTGTCTTCCTGCAGGGAATCAAAGCCAATCATTAGCTGCTGCTTAGGTAGACCTGCTGGCTCCCACTGAAGTTAATGGGTTTGCACAGGTATCACTAAAGACAGTACTCAAAGACAATGGGGTTGCCCAGAAGTAACTGAGAGCTTAATTTTTTTGGAAAATCTTTTATTACAGATAATGTTAAGCAAGTTAGAAAAAATCTAACCTGCCTTTCAGTCTGGTTTATGAATTTCATGGTTGGCAGTTAAGAATAATTATTATTTCATTTATAAACTGAGCACATTTGCTGCAGAAATAACTGAGACAGATATGGAACCACAAGTTGCCATTGTCACAGTCACTTGTCAGAGAAGAACTGTACGTTAATGTATGATTTTAGTAACTTTACTAATAAAGCTCTTATATCACACACTTAAGGTTTACACATGCCCTGGATGCAGTCCATATAAAACATGAGGCAGGCCCTATTAGATATTACATTGTACACCCTCTACAGTACTAAGAATTGGACACATTTATCAAGTCAGACATTTCATGCAAAGGTCACGCTTAAAAAGTTTATTCCAGTTTTGGAGCTTTTATCAATTCCAGTGGTATACCCCACTTTTAAATATAGAAAATCACTGTCAAACCAGCAGAAGCTTCCAAAGAGAATGAACTTTTAGTGTAACCACTGTATGTCAAATCAGCCACCTTTTAGTGAATTACTATAAATGCACCAGCTATTGAATCAAAGTTATCACCTCGTAAATCATATCAGTATCAAGTCAATGTCAGACACAGTGCATGATTGAATAGATGTATCCCCCTGTAAATTAAAAACCTGATATCTACATCAGCTAACATTTACAAAAGCAATTATACTCAAAACTAAACTGGGGGTTTAACTTCCTGGGAAACTCTTGATATATTAACTTTCTGGGAGGACTTCAGTACAACCAGAGAGAAGTTACAAAGAGTAGTAGATTTTTTTCATGGCCCCAGATGTAATATAGACTTTCAGAGATTTATCATGCTATATTAGAGCAAATTACTTGATAACACTGTGTCAAATACATTCTTACTTTATCTGTGCAATTATTTGAATGTAAGAGATTGTTGTTTGTTAAATAGACTGATTAGCCACATGTTTACTGAGGCTTAATAATTATACCTGATATTACAAATACTAATTTTCATATAATGTTTAATAATATCTGTTCATATCCATATATATTAGGATGAACAATGGTTGCCATTAAAATCTATGTAACTGCTGTTCGCAAATAATAGTAATGTTTACTAGCTAAAATGTGTAATTTAAACAGTTACTTAATGTTTTATAATTTTATCTACACACATTAAAATTAAGATAATAGAGCTGGTGGAAATTTTCTGATGGAACCTTTTTCCATTGAAAAAATGCCAATTTGTTGAAATCAAAATGTTCCATGGAAAATTTTCTTTTAAAAAAATTTGAAATAAAGTATTTTGATAAGGTCAAAATGTTCTATGGTGACCTTAGCAGAATGGAATGTTTGATTTTTTACTTCAAAATGACATTTTGTTTAGAAATTTATTTTATTTATAGTCTGTTATAATATAAAATAGAACATTGAAATTGATTTTATTGAAAAGAAACATTTCAATTAACCGTAAACAATTTTCCCCCAAAAAATGTCATTTTGCAGAAAATTTCAAAATTTGATGTTTTGTTCTGATTTGGAATGAAAACAAATTTCAAAATTGTGGAATTGGGACTGAGTGTAATCGCAAATGAAAGAGAAGAGTAGCAGATAGTGTGTGTGCGTGCGCGCACGTGAGAGAGAGAGAATGAACAGGATAATGTTCAAGTTCTTCTATTACTGTTAGCTTTTAATTATATGGATGAGGTATCAAGAGAAAAGTGACGCATGAACAAAGTAGCAAAATTCTTATATGGATTAAGCATATTTTCTGCAGGAGGAAATTTTTCTTTCAGAAGGGAATCTGTGAGCTACCAGAATTTACTAGGAAAACATCCAAAATGTTTTACAATGGTGTTACACATGTAAAAGAAAAAGAAACCAATTTTCAGATACATTAAAACTCCACTTTTAGGCACATCACAGGACTCCAGGTTTTGGTAAAGCTTTTATTTTTCCTGGCTCACTTTGAAGATTACTACTTCAGAATGATATTTCAACATAAAACAGGATGAACTCAAAGAGTCCTCTATGCAGGCCTTGAAAAGTTTGAGGATATGGCAGTTCCTCTGTTAAATGTTTTATAATATCAAGAATTAGAGGGGATATCTGGCATCCTAGAAAATGCTAATAATTTAATTATTTGCTACAACAATTAGATACTCATTTCTAGTTAGCAGGGCCATGAGAAGACCAGTTCAAATGGCTCCACTGGGTTCAAACGGCTCCAGTAGAACCATGCTCAGGCCCTCTTCCCCCCGCACCTTTATTTATTTATTTATTTATTTATTAACTTCTCCCTCCTTTCTTCCATTGTGGGGCCTTAGCCTTCTCTGTAACTTTTCCCTTCACCTCAATTAACCTTATCTGCATTCTTGAGCTCTTTCTCATTAGTTTCACCTGATATAGCACTGAGTTTCTCAGAGATATTATGACTTTTCACCTGATTTCCCTGAGATATTAGTTAGATCTTTCACCCTCTAGTGCAGTCATTCCAAACCTAACAATTCATTAGTGAAGAACTCAGTGGGCAAATTCTTATGGTCAACTGTGATTTCCACCCTGAATACCTATAAACACAAGAGTGGTATTCAAAAATGCAAGCTGTAGCAGGCCCATGAAAAAGATGATCAGAAAAGTGAAAGCGGTCTACAAAATATCTTAAAATGTGCAAAGTTTGACCATTTTGCTGGTGAACAATCTGCAGATGGTTCTGCTACTTGCATTTCTGGCCCTTCCTTAGCTAGTGAGGACATCAATTTGGGTTTGTCAGGCCTGTTCAGTTCTGGATTCTCTGATTCTGGCACAAAACTTGGCATTGTCTTGTTGGGTCCCAGTCTCTCTGATTTTCAGTAGAAATATGCCCATTGGTTGCTAGTGCAACTGTTATGGATGTGGACTCAAAGTGGTTTGGTTATTGGAAGCAGGGGGCAGAATTTTGACTTTGACGAGGGAGATCTGGCTACTCAGCCACAAGTGACAGATTATGTTAATTTAAAACAAGACTTTTTGCCTTGCGAATGCAAATGAAGGGAAGTATTAAAATTGTGGTTCTTTGTCAAAACTCCTAATGGGGAGTTGCACCAGTGATCTGGGTTGCTATGCAATTTGACTCTTGCCTTCTTGTTCTGTTTCGTTTGTTTGATTTTCCAGACAAATTCCTCATATTCCTTTGCAAACTGTAAAACTGAGTCCACAAACTTTTTCCACTTTAGCAAGGGATGATGTCTACATGAACGTTCAAAAGAACACCTAGTGGCCATCGCTCTCTGGATGAACTTGCAGAACAGCTGGAAAAGGGTTGCACAACTGAAAAAGGTATACAAAACTGCTATCAGATACAGGAGGACATATGATGCAATATTTTGCATTACTCCCATGAGAGATGTTTAACTCTGCAAGATTTAGAGGAGAAATTAGACAGTCATCACGGTAGTTTTTTGCATTTACTTTCGTTGTTTGCATGGTATGATAGTGTGTTGTGAGATCATGTGGAAATTATTGTGGCCAGACCAGTACCTCAAAGATGATGTACTTATCAAACCAAATTCAAGATGAATTTAATCAGTAGAATAGCAAGAAAAATATGTAGACTATTGTTGACAAGTTTAGGAAAGTAAAATACTTAATTATGTTTGACTGCACTCCAGACCTCTTCCAAATGGAACAATTGTTTCAGGTGTTAAGGTACCTGAGGTTTTGAAAGACTGAACAAAGGTTGATGACAGCTTTGTAGATTGCATTGATATTCATACCAAAACAGGGGACAGTATGACAGAGGTTATTTTAGAGACACTGGAAAAAGATCATTTATATACGGTTAACTGGAGGGGACAAAGCTATGACAACACAGCTAACATGGCTGCAGCATACAAAGGTGTTCAAAATAAAATTCAGCAGATAAATCAGAATGCATCTTTTGTCCCATGCTGCCCACTCACTGAATTTTTTTTGGAGAAGCTGCTGCAATGGTTTTTCCCAAAGTTGTTCTGTATTTTAGAATTGTTCAAAGATTGTATTTCGCTTCTACTAGTTGTTGGAATGTGTTGAAAATGCATATTAGAATTACATTAAAATACCAAAGTGCAACAAAATTGTCAACAAGGTTAGAGGCAATCTATCCACTATGAAATTAGATTGAGGGGATTCATAAGAATGGCCATATTGGGCCCATCTAGCCCAGTACCCTGTCTTCTGACAGTGGCCGGTGCCAGATACGTCAGAGGGAATGAACAGAACAGGACAATTTTCAGTGATCCGTCCCGTTGTCCAATTCCAGTTTCTGCCAATCAGTGGCCTAGGGACACCCAGAGCATGGGGTTGTCTCTCTGACCATCTTGGCTAATGGCCTTTGATGGATCTATTCTCCAGGAACTTATCTAATTCTTTTTTGAATCCAGCTATACTTTTGGCCTTCACAACATCCCATAGCACTGAGTTCCACAGGTTGTCTGTGCATTGAGTAAAGAAGTACTTCCTTATTTTTGTTTTAAACCTGCTGCTTATTAATTTCATTGTGTGATCCCTGGTTCTTTTGGTATGTGAAGGGTTGAATAACACTTCCTTATTCATTTCTCCACACCATTCATGATTTTATAGACCTCTATCATATCCCCCTTAATCATTTCTTTCCTAAAGCTGAAAAAGCCCAGTCTTATTAATCTCTCCTCATATGGAAACTGTTCCAAATACTTAAAATCATTTTTGTTGCCCCTTGTCTGTACTTTTTCCTATTCTAATACATCTTTTTTTGAGATAAGGTGACCAAAACTGCATGCAGTATTCAAGGTATGGGGATACCAGCCATTTATATAGTGGCATTATGATATTTTGTGCCTTATTATCTATCCCTTTCCTTTCCTCTTTACTAGGATATAGAGAATCCCCTTTAATACATTTTCCCCCGTAGGATGTCTCTGTCCTTTGAGCTTGTTCTTGATGCTTTAGATGAGATCAAGACTGCACCCAATCATATTCCAGAACTTAAGTCAGAAGCTAACAGCTTGCAAATAAAAGTTTCAGAGTTTTCATTTCTTGTTTTGGCCAAGATGTGGTGTACTATGTTATCAGAAATTAACATTGTGAGCAAAATCTTGCAGAGTCCAGATCTTGACATTCAAATGGTTCATGGTTTGCTTGGTGGCCTTCAAGCCACTTTATTAGAATTACGGCTAGTATCAGAATTACAGGCTGAAACATTAGGAATACCCATGCAGTTCAAAGAGAAACAATCCTGAAGGAGGAAAGTAATGCCAGATAAACTTGCAAAGGATGAGAGGTCATTAGATCCTCAAAAAGTTTTTGAATGAGAGGTTTTCAACCCCATCTTAAACCAATATTAACACATTGGGCAATAAGATGAGTAAGTATGATGGAATCAGAGAAAAGTTTGCTTTTTTGACAGGTGAGAAACTGAAAAGTGTCAGCTGCAAAGACCTAAAGAGGCACACTCAAACCTTAGCATGTAGCTACCCTGAGGATTTAAACTCAGAGTTCTGGAGATGAGATTGAGCCCTTCACCTTTTCTGCAAGCAAATCTTTAAGGAAATGAAAGTGCCAACTGATTTCCTTAGGTCTGGTCTATACTACCCGCCTGAATCGGCGGGTAGAAATCGACCTCTCGGGGATCGATTTATCGCGTCCCGTCGGGACGCGACAATCGATCCCCGAATCGGCGCTCTAACTCCACCAGGGGAGGTGGTAGTAAGCGCCGCCGACAAAAAGCCGCAGAAGTCGATTTTGCCGCCCTCCTCACAACGGGGTAAGTCGGCTGTGATACGTCGAATTCAGCTACGCTATTCACGTAGCTGAATTTGCGTATCTTAAATCGACTCCCCCCTGTAGTGTAGATGTAGCCTTAGCTATGTTCCCAAAAGGTCTTTAGATGCCAGTTTTCCTAACACAGAAATAACACTGAGTATTTTTTTTTTTTGGCTGTTGTCTTGTAACAGTGGCTGCTAATGAAAGGAGTTTCAGCATGCTAAAATTAATCAAGACCTATCTAAGTACATCCATGGGCCAGGAAAGGTTAAGACATCAGGCAGTTATTTCTGTAGAGGACTCGGAAGCAAGGCAGATAGACTGAGATGAGTTAGGCTAGGTCTACACTACAGCGGGGGGTCGACCTAAGATACGCAACTTCACCTACGTGAATAGCGTAGCTGAAGTTGCGTATTTTAGGTCGACTTACCTGGCTGTGAGGACGGCGGCAAGTCGACCGCTGCCGCGCCGCCGTCGACTCCGCTGCCACCTCTTGCCGTGGTGGATTTCCGGAGTCGACGGCAGAGCGATCAGGGATTGATTTTATCGCGTCTTCACTAGACGCGATAAGTCGATCCCCAATAGACCGATTGCTACCCGCCGATCCAGCGGGTAGTGAAGACATGCCCTGAGTTAATGAGATCGCTTAAGAGAAGGCTAGGAAGGTCCCTTTGTAAAAGTACTTAGTGGTGATTGAATTTTATTTATTTATTGGGAGGGAGCATAAAATAACCTTGGCACAGCACTGTTGGTTAGTAGATGATGCATCCTGCTATTTAACTAAAATTAGAATTGAGGAGATGCTAACCCTATAGTATATGAAATAATACTTGAAAAAAGAGCCTTAAAGAATTCATGGATTTTTGAAGGGCAGATTTATTAAATCCAGCTCCACATACATGTAGAGCAGAACAATTCATAACACACAATTTGACAAATTTCCTCTTTTGCTTGCAAATTGTTCACTAACAAACTGTTCCATTTTCAGATTTATTTATTATTCACAATTATTTTTTAATTCAGTCAGTTAATAATTCTTGAGCTGCAGATTGGTCAGGACATTTCATTGTAAATTCAAAAAAAAAAAAATGAAATCCACACTGTGTTGGGTAGGTAGATGCCTGACTTTGTATTGTCTCTGTGCCCTGGCAGGATGACTTATGTAACTAAATATTAGCAGTGTGAATTTTGAATTGCATATCTGTGTGTTAATTGCACAATAGTTTTCTATCATTTATGAAATTTTAATTTCACTTTTGAAGAATATTCAAGTTTAAAATGCAGTTTTCGCAAGTATTTGTGCTGGTAAAGCTACTTCACTAGAACTGCAGAAAGCAAAACATAAAAGGGGCTCAAACATATCCAAGATTAATTCATTTAAAAATTCAAATTCATCTTTTTTGTTAGTGTTTTTGATATTCAGCTAAGTCTATCTATAAGGAGGGACATGGAAAACCATTCTTCCTAGTTAGGATCATTAGTTCTGCAATTGACCTCTGAAAATGTAAGGCAGCACAGCCTGTGTTGTGAAATATACTTACAAAGAGACATTTTCCCTCTACACAAGGGAGAAACATTAGTACAAATTAAACTAGAGATATGTTCATAAATTGAAAAATTAAAGCTTAATGAACTTGGAAAAACGATGGGTATATTTCTCTCCTGAGCATGGAAGCAGTGAAAACTAAAACATTTTAATGATCCTTTAATAAAAAGAAACAAAAGATTAGGATGAATATTTACTTTACATAGTTAATTTATCTCTTGCTTTTTAATAAATCAGTTTAGAAAAGTCTATTGGTGTAATAATCTGGGAGATAAATTGTCTTTCGATTTTCTGGAGCCTAGTTTCTCAATACAGAATCTTTTGTGAAATTTTCTTCTGCAGAGCCCACCCCACTGACCACAACACTGCAATGGGAAATCTAGACCTGTAACATTATTATAAATTAAATACAAAGTGCATAGTTGGTTGATATCACTCTGTTTCTCTTATTTGACTATATTAAGAATAGGAATTTTCCACTGAAATGTTTTTTCAACAGAAAATGTAGCTTCTGCCAAATCAAAATTTTCCATGGGAAAATGTCAATTTTGTAAAAATGTGCTATCAGGAAAATTTAAATGAAATGTTTTGTTTTGGGTTGAATTGAATCAAATCCATATTGATTTGTTGAACTAAATTGAACCATTTTGTTTTGGGTCAGGCTGACGTTAATTTGCATCTTCTGCTGTGCAGCTGAGCAATGCCATTCGATAACTAACCGAGCTACAACGAACCATTTCCACATGTCAGAATAAAATCATTCTGGAACTTTTCACTCTGTGAGAAGTTTTGATATTTCAACTTTTCCTCCCGTTTCCAGATGAATATAAATATCAAAATATCAGGATTTCCTATTGGATGGAAAAGCCAATTTTCAATAAGCTCTACTTAAAAACATTAATAAGTATAAGGATAGCTATTGTGTTACCAATATAGATGAGCATGATAATAGCTATATTAAACCTGATCCAAGCTAGCATGTTCCAGCTAGCATGTCTAGAAGACATGCAATAAATGGATTTAAGCTGCAACACTAAGTAATTCTGGAACAGAACAGAACTGAAAAGGGAATATAATGAAAAGCATGAAAGTGGGCTTGAGATCAATCAAAAAGGCAGGTTTGCTGGCCAATTTTTTTGATCATATATTTTTTATGTCCATATATATTATAAACACAAGGATTGGAGCCTCTGTGTCCCACATAGTAAACAATTCAAACGAACACTGTTAGAATTCTGTATACTTTTTGGACAATGTCATTTAAGAGTGTGTTTGTGTGCATAATTCAGAGCCCCTGAGCTTGAGATGATAAATAATTAATTACAAGTGCTAATGAATTACTATATTTTTACCTGTATCCTTTCCAGGTTGTACACATTTAGATAAATGAAACCAGGACTTTGCCTAAACTACCTTCAACCTGAGAGCAACATTCCAATTCTTGTCATAGGCGAGGCTGGCAGTGCCACCTATTAGGCCATGTCTACACAGGAGCTACTGCACAGAAAGCCATGGTGTGAATTTACAGAGCACCAGCTACTTGCACAATAACATCCCATGTGTACCATGCTACAATGCAGTGAAAGTTCCAGAGTGCAGCTTAGCGACTATGCTTTCAAACAGTAGTACACTAACTGTACTCTGGGGCTTTCACTGTGCTATAGCAGCATCTATATGGTGAATTAATACATAGCAAGCTGGTGCACTGTAGATTCACACGCTGGCTGGCTGCCAATGGCATACCATCTATGCATGCATTGAATGCCTGGCTGGCTGGCTGTGCGCTCAACTGGCAGCCTGCAGGCTGGATCCGGTCCACCGATGACTCCATCTGGCCCCTATGCAGGATGCCATTTTGTGCACAGCTTGACCTTGCACAAACTGTACAGGTGAAGTCACACCGCAGGAAGGACACCATTTTGGCCCACCGAAGGCATGCAAGTGGGCTATTGCATGCCTTACTAAAACTATCACAGCACACCTTAACAATGTGACCACCACTGTGGATGTTTAATAGTTACATTGTCATGGTTTCAGCATTTCAGATCCCCATGGGTATCTCTACTACAATATTCTGCCTGCCTACATATGCAAAACGTCGAGTCAAGATATGCTGCGCTGATCTGAAGCAGAATATTGGCCTTTTGTTTTGTATTTTTTCCTGGAGCTGCTGATACTGCATTCATGTTTGTGTTGAATTAAATACCTAGTGTATTGTCAGAGCCAGTTCCATTCCAAGAATCAGCCAGCTAGAGGCATGTGTGAATTGAGAATCTGTCACTCCTCCCTTCTAAGCATCAAATAAGTCATCTTTCTAATGCACCTGAGAGCCATGGTCCAGGAGATGAAAAAAACCTCTCTGAGCACTCTTGGGAACTCTGGATATTCAGCCCCATCACTGGCACTTTGCTCGGCCATTTATTAATTAAATGTAAATACTGATACAGTTTTAATGAATAGTGAAGTGGTTCCAGTGCAGGAGAATTTGCAGCTACTATGGGAAGATCAAATGGTTTAATAATGGTTAAGTAATAAACAGGGCCAGCTCTGGCTTTTTGGCCGCCCCAAGCAAAAAAAAAACCCGGGGCGACCAGAATGGCAAAGCAAAAAAGGGTGCAGACGTGCCCCGGCTAGCGGGGGAGAGGGGGAGAGAGCGTGGGGGAGAGAGAGAGAAGGGGGGCGGCCAGGGCTTCAGCGGGGCGTTACCACGCGGCCCCGACCTGTGCATCGCCTGCTGGGAGGCTCCGTGCCGCTCCAGTCGTCTGGGAGGGAAGGACGCGGACTGCCCTGCCAGGCTTGCTGCAAGGCGCTCCCGTCCTCCGCGCCGCCGCCCCCTACAGGCACAACAAACAAACAAAAAAAGCGGCTGTGCCGCCCTAGGATTGGGCGGAATGCCACCTCGAACAATCTGCCGCCCCAAGCACCAGCTTGCTCGGCTGGTGCCTGGAGCCGGCCCTGGTAATAAATTATTAGAATTGCCAACCAATGTAATGAAAGAGCATTTTCTTGATTAACTCTTTAGAATACTGACAGTTTTTCCAGACTAGCATGACATGAATGCTTATTTACGTGTTTGTGTAATACACACACACACACAGCATCCAAAGGGCTATTAAAAGAGTTCTGTTTCCTCATTCAGAATGAAGCAGAGCAGCAGCTGTTTGCACACAAAGTTCTTTGCATAGTATTCTCCCTTGCTAGAGTGAGATGCCTATAGGGAACAGAAAATGTGTCTTCCTCTGAAAAATTGAGATAAGCTCATTTGGTGATTAATTCAGTTCATTTCCTGGTATATTTGTTTCTGTAAATGTTATATTAACAATGACGTGTGCATTTGATCTATCAGGTGATAAAGCTATTCTAACGTGTATTACACTGATATTGAATATTGCTATGATTTAGTATGCAATATTTTGTATTGGGTAGATTACAAAGTATTCTCTGTAGATACAAAATGAGTGTAATTTATTGCTTTTATATATTATTGCACCATTGTGAATTTTTACTTTCCTTTCATACAGCTAGCAACTCTTTTAGCTCTCTAAATTCACTCTTCAGCAGCCAGTTGATGTACTGTTCATTACCAAACCGGGAAGAAATTGCATTATCATTCCAGGGTCTAAATCTTAATCAACGTGACAGGCCCTGTCCCTGTTTCAAGATGGTGGACTCAGGGTACATTGGCTGGAGCAGAACTGTAAGTCTACAATCAGCTAGTGACTAAAGAGAGCTCAGGTTTGGGTGACAGGGAATAGCTCAAGATGATCCCTTTGCCTTCCTCTCTCCTCCCAGCATAAGAGAAACACACCCCTTCACCCCAAGCTTCTGAGACATGCAATGCACAGGCAGCAGCACCTTCTTTCCCCTACACCCTTATGAAAGAAGCATGATGCTAGGCACCCATCTGAGCCTCTCACTTAATCCCTCTGGGACGTAAGCAACATGATAACTGACTGTCGTTCCCTCACCCCATCTCTGTGGGTTAAGTAACAGCAATAGCCTTTGTCTGTGGGCAAGAAGTGCTACAGAGGGTCTTCCCCACCCTCCCTCCACCTTACTGTTTCAGGTAGCACAAGCTGGGTAATAAGCTGAGCGGATTGCATGTATCTAACACTGGCCTGGCTCGTTATTAAAAGAACTATTTACAGAGATGCACAAGTGCAGCTAGCATTCCAGTTACAGGTGCACAGATTACCTGGGGCCTCCTCCTAAACTCTGCCTCCAAGTTCCATGCTGATTACTACAGTAAGCGCCTTAATATTATTAAATGAAGACTATTGAGGAGGGGGGGCATTTCCCCACCCTTCTCACTAACTCAGTCCTAGACCTGTCACGCTTGGCAGGCGGGAAGTGGCCGTACCCTCGAAGCTTTTGCCAGTTCAATTTGTCTCCCATAGATAGAAAGCTTTCCCAGGCCTTGTGCGCTGAGCATAAAGAAAACAAACCAAAACCAACCAAAAAGAGATCCTATTTGTCTTCATATTTGGCAGATCGGCTTCTAAGGGTATGTCTACACTACGAAATTAGGTCGATTTAATAGAAGTCAATTTTTTAGAAATCGATTTGATACAGTCGATCGTGTGTGTCCCCACTAAGCGCATTAAGTCGGCGGTGTGCGTCCACAGTACCAAGGCTAGCGTCGACTTTCGGAGCATTGCACTGTGGTAGCTATCCCACAGTTCCCGCAGTCTCCACCGCCCATTGGAATTCTGGGTTGAGCTCCCAATGCCTGATGGGTCAAAAACATTGTCACGGGTGGTTCTGGGTACATGTCGTCAGGCCCCCCCTCCCTCCCTCCGTGAAAGCAACGGCAAAAAATCGTTTCTCACCTTTTTTCCTGGGTTACCCATGCAGATGACATACCACGCAAGCATGGAGCCCGCTCAGCTGTCTCCGTATGTCTCATGGGTGCTGCTGGCAGACGCGGTACTGCAGTGCTACACAGCAGCATCCCCCTCTCTTGCCTTGCGGATGGCAGACAGTGCAATACGACTGCTAACCGTCGTCGTCGTCGTCCCGTGGGTGCTCCTGGCCGATCTCGGTTAGGTCAGTCGGGGGCACCTGGACATAAATGGGAGTGACTCCAGGTCGTTCTCTTCTTTAAGTTTCGTCTAATGGAGATTCAGTCCTGCCTGGAATATCATGCGAGCTGCAGGCTTTTGCCTCAGGCTGCTCTCCCAGTCGGCAGCACCGTGCGGTCGCACCTACCCCAGCCTACCCCTTGCTCCCACGGCTCATGATGCCTGAACAGTAGTAAGGAGCAGTTCAACTATAGGCTGAGCAAATGCATAATGGTGGTAGAATGTGCCTTTGGACGTTTAAAAGCTCACTGGCGCAGTTTACTGACTCAGACCTCAGCGAAACCGATATTTCCATCATTATTACTGCTTGCTGTGTGCTCCACAATATCTGTGAGAGTAAGGGGGAGACATTTATGGCAGGATGGGAGGTTGAGGCAAATCGCCTGGCCGCTGATTACACGCAGCCAGACACCAGGGCAGTTAGAAGAGCACAGCAGGGCACACTGTGCACCAGAGCAGCTTTGAAAACCAGTTTCATGACTGGCCAGGCTACCGTGTGAAAGTATTGTTTGTTCCTCCTTGATGAAAACCCGCTCCCTTGATTCACTCTACTTCCCTGTAAGCCAACCGCCCTCCCCTTCCCCCTTTGATCTCCGCTTGCAGAGGCAATAAAGTCATTGTTGTTTCAATGCATTCTTTATGAATTCATCACACAAATGGGGGGGATAACTGCCAAGGCAGCCCGGGAGGGGTGGGGGAGGAGGGAAGCACAGGGGTGGGGTAGTTGTAGGGGCACCCCCTAGAATGGCATGCAGCTCATCATAGAAGTGGCATGTCTGGGGCTTTGAACCGGAGCGGCTGTTTGTCTCTCTGGTTCTTTGGTAGGCTTGCCTGAGCTCCTTAAGTTTCATGTGGCACTGCTGCGCGTCCCTGTTATAACCTCTGTCCTTCATGCCCTTGGAGATTTTTTCAAATATTCTGGCATTTCGTCTTTTGGAACGGAGTTCGGATAGCACAGATTCGTCTCCCCATACAGCGATCAGATCCAGTACCTCCCGTTCGGTCCATGCTGGAGTTCTTTTGTGATTCTGGGACTCCATGGTCACCTGTGCTGATGAGCTCTGCATGGTCACCTGTGCTGATCAGCTCGCCACGCTGGCCAAACAGGAAATGAAATTCAAAAGTTCGCAGGACTTTTCCTGTCTACCTGGCCAGTGCATCTGAGTTGAGAGTGCTGTCCAGAGCGGTCACAATGGAGCACTCTGGGATAGCTCCCGGAGGCCAATACCATTGAATTGCGTCCACACTACCTCAAATTCGACCCAGCAAGGTCGATTTCAGCACTAATCCCCTCGTTGGGCAGGAGTACAGAAATCGATTTTAAGAGCCCTTTAAGTTGACAAAAATGGTTTTGTCGTGTGGATGGGTGCAGGATTAAATTGATCTAACGCTGCTAAAATCGACCTAAACTCGTAGTGTAGACCAGGGCTAAGCATTAACAGGCTGTTATTTAGCCTGCAGCAAGATTTCTGGAAACCTTCTGATACTGAGATAGCTGGCTGCTGCAACTTCCAGCACACCATGTCTCGGCAGCCCTCTTTTGCAGGAACACCTCGCATACAGTAGAGGAGCTGAAAGAAAAGGGTGCAAAATGCCTGCCAGGCTAACCAGACCCTGCTTATGCTGTGGGTCAGCCATGCCACTCCTGACAGGCTAACCGGACTCTGCTCACCATGGGGTCACCCATGCTTTCCTCAATCCCCTCCAAACAGCCAGCCCTGGAGGGATGAGAGTGAGAGCAACCCAGTCATGGAGGAGCAAGCAGGCAGCGATGGGCCTCTTGGCCCACCATTTATCTCTGACCATTTTCCCACCCCCTTTAAGAAGGAATGAGTGAGCACTTATATAACATTGTGGGACTCAGTGAGATAACATGGTTGATCCCTGTGGCTATGTAACATTGCCCATCCCTAAGAATCAGATTATTGTTTTTGTTTTTTGAGGAGGAGTAATCTGAAACCATTCTCAGGAGTATTAAGCAGACTCTGTATTCCTCCAGAAGAGCCCCAGAAAAAGGAAACATGAGGAAGTGGGAGAGAAAGGAAGCGAGTCCCAGCTGCAAGTAAATCGGTCATGATTTATCCTGCCCAAAAAGTTGATGCATGTGTGAAATGTGATTTTTCAAAGACTTATAACTTGGCCACATTTGGGCAGATTTTCATAGACTGAAAAAGGACATCCCTGACACTAAGGCTACCCCTCGGCCAAATTTCAAGTCCCTGCTTCAAAGCATGAGATCGCTAGAGCCTCTCAGAGAAAAGGTTGCCAGATTTTTTATTTTATTTTTTTTTTTAAACACGGATGAACCATTTTGGCTGCAATTAAAAAAAAAAAATCAGCCTGAGGCAGACATCTGACATGGTTATAAGCAACTTAAAACAAGGTCTTATAATGGGAAGTGTTGGGCAACATTAATAATAGGCAACAGAGGGCCCTGTGGCACCTTTAAGACTAACAGAAGTATTGGGAGCATAAGCTTTCGTGGGTAAGAACCTCACTTCTTCAGATGCAAGTAATGGAAATCTCCAGAGGCAGGTATAAATCAGTATGGAGATAACGAGGTTAGTTCAATCAGGGAGGGTGAGGTGCTCTGCTAGCAGTAGAGGTGTGAACACCAAGGGAGGAGAAACTGCTTCTGTAGTTGGATAGCCATTCACAGTCTTTGTTTAATCCTGATCTGATGGTGTCAAATTTGCAAATGAACTGGAGCTCAGCAGTTTCTCTTTGGAGTCTGGTCTTGAAGTTTTTTGCTGTAAGATGGCTACCTTAACATCTGCTATTGTGTGGCCAGGGAGGTTGAAGTGTTCTCCTACAGGTTTATGTATACTGCCATTCCTGATATCTGACTTGTGTCCATTTATCCTCTTGCGTAGTGACTGTCCAATTTGGCCAATGTACATAGCAGAGGGGCATTGCTGGAACATGATGGTATATATAACATTGGTGGACGTGCAGGTGAATGAGCCGGTGATGTTGTAGCTGATCTGGTTAGGTCCTGTGATAGTGCTGTTCGTGTAGATATGTGGGCAGAGTTGGCATCGAGGTTTGTTGCATGGGTTGGTTCCTGAGTTAGCGTTGTTATGGTGCGGTGCGTGGTTGCTGGTGAGAATATGCTTAAGGTTGGCAGGTTGTCTGTGGGCGAGGACTGGCCTGCCTCCCAAGGTCTGTGAAAGTGAGGGATCATTGTCCAGGATGGGTTGTAGATCACTGATTATGCATTGGAGAGGTTTAAGCTGAGGGCTGTAGGTGATGGTCAGTGGAGTTCTGTTGGTTTCTTTTTTGCGCCTGTCTTGTAGCAGGAGGCTTCTGGGTACACGTCTGGCTCTGTTGATTTGTTCCTTTATTTCCTTGTGTGGGTATCGTAGTTTTGAGAATGCTTGGTGAAGATCTTGTAGGTGTTGGTCTCTGTCTGAGGGGTTGGAGCAGATGCGGTTGTACCTCAGTGCTTGGCTGTAGACGATGGATCTGGTGGTGTGTCCGGGGTGGAAGCTGGAGGCATGAAGGTAGGCATAGCGGTCGGTGGGTTTTCGGTATAGGGTGGTGTTAAAGGTGCCACAGGACCCTCTGTTGCTTTTTACAGATTCAGACTAACACGGCTACCCCTCTGATAATTAATAATAGGCAGTGCTACCAGACCCATATATAATGTATTATTTTTTTTAAAAGACATCCATCACCTCAAGCATCTTTTGGTTCTCTCCATTGCAACACACTGCTATTGGACAGCACATTTTAATGCATCTTTTCATTGTGAAGAAGAAGAAGAAGAAGATCTATCTTAACATATCCAAAAAAATCCTTTCTTCTAGCAGGAATGTTCACAGAACCAACCCACCCAGCACAAGGATTCTGATTCCGAGGGGAACTTTTAGGCTGCACTAACTGTCTGTGGGGCCCCGAGAAGAATAGGAGTTATGGGCACCTTTCATGACCACAACACCCTTCCAAGTGGGCTTTCAGCTGCTAGAGTTCTGTATTCTGGGTTACACAAGTAGAAGCCATGAAAAACACAGTGTTGAATCCAACCTATCAAATGAGTTAGTAAATTACAGTTTCTTCATATATAAGCAGCACCGGGTGAAATCCCAGGTATTTACAGGGGAATTCAATACATAACTCACTAAAATCCACTTTCTTAAAACTCAAATGACTAATTTAAAATGTACTTTACACATGATCTTTAAATATCTGAAAGGATAAAATAGTCACTGAAATAGCATAGCAGCAGATTGTCAAGTAGTCACCTCTCTCTCCTCCTTACATATCACACACTCAGCACTACCTGTAGCCTAATAAATCTCTCAGTTCACAGAAAAATTGACTTAGAATTCAACTAAACAAATTCACTTCAAACGTTGGTCACAAAAAACACTTTTTTATTGAACTTTCCTCATAACAAAAGATACCTTGACTTCTGCAACAAATTTTGTTGTACTTTTCCAGCATTAATCTCCGTTACAAGCTCTCACAACCAGCAGATCAGCACACCCATAATCATTCAACTCCAGCAAGTTTCTGATCAAGCAGGAAATCCCATCTTTCTGTCAACATAGAGAGAAAGGACTTGAAAATGTCCTACAAAATCACCATGAAGGTTGTTGCTCACTTTGTAGCATTATTTGGGTGGAATCATAAGCAGTATAATAACCCGTACAATATGATGTATGTATCACCTTACCAACAGCAGAGTGGAGACTAGGCTTCAGTGCACAAACAAACAGAGGTCAAGGATCCAAGACATCTGTCTAAAGAATAGTTAGTGTATTGGTGATGTGGTAGCCAATACAGCATAGGGAATAGGGAGCAGTGTTGGAGCCACTCCAGTGGACAGGAGCATTTGAAGAAAGACAGCTATGAAGGGCACAGTAATAGTCAAGATTGTTTATGGTCAATGCATGGCTGAGGGTCAATAGCATTTGACTAAAATATTTATCTTGGCAATAAATCTAAAGTGGTAGCATAAAATGTGCTACAGAGGATTACAACTGTCAGTCAAACCTGCAGAACGGAGCAGTGGATAGAACACTGGGATTCAAAAGACATGGGTTCTATTTCTGGCTCTGCTAATGGCTTTGTGTGCGACTGTGGGCAAGTCACTTCACCTCTCAGCACTTCTGCATACCCTCCCTCCCACCTTTGGTCTGTCTTATCTATTTAACATGTAAACTCTTCAGGGGAGGAGCAGGCCCTTATTATGTATTTGCTGTGCCTGGAACAACAGGACCATGATTTTAGTTGAAGCCTCTAGATTCTACTGCAATATAAACAATAATAAAGGTCACTTATAACATTTGTCAAACTGGGGCACTTATCAAAAAAGAAAGAACAATACACCAGCCCTTTAAAACAGCTGTAGCTAACCTGCCAAAATGATAGGGGGGAGGAGGCAGGAACCCTAATTCATGTTTCTGTCCCTTCCCTATGAATGATTGAATTAAGTCAATTAAAACGTCTCTGAGATGCATAAAAATCTATATTCTGAAATAGTTGTCAATTTTCTTTTCCAAAACAAGATGATGAAAGGGCTGTCTAATGGGTTTTCTGTCTAGAAAATCTAATTTATACAAACAGTACCTATATTTTTTTTCATAAAATACTCCTAATGAGAATTGTCTGAGCCAAGAAGTCTATTTTTATTTGGGAAATCCATGAAGGAAACTGGATAGTAAGTGGGGGTGGGGAGGAAGAGTTTCTGATTTGGGTGTTTTGTACTTTTTGTCTGAAGCAAATTAATTCACCTGAAAATTCCTAGATTCAAGTACCCCAAAGCTTCTAGGAATTATTCATTTACTCTTTTGAATACTTATTTTCTAGTCACTCTCTGAACACCAAAGCACAATTCCAGAAAAGCTAGTTATCTGTTAGTAATAAAAATAATAGTACTATATAGCTGAATACATTTACGTGGTGATTTACTACAATAACAGAGAAAGATGTTGTCCCTACCACAAACAGATTGTAATTAAACAGAAAAGATGTGGCACAATAGGTCAGATAAAGGAAAATGTGGAGAAATTGGCAAGTAAAATAAGATATCCCTGGAACAAGTAGGTCAAAGGAGCGGTTTTTTTGTCCTAGGAAATCAAAGATTCTGAATACCCACCCACCGTGATCCAACACGTAAAGACTTTCATTCCAAACATCAAGAGCACAGGAAGAGACACTATTGACTAGTGCTTTAAGTATTGTATGTGAAAGCTTCTTTGTTTCATTTACTGTACTCCAGGATATTGTATTGGTGTTTCATATGTTTTCATTTGTCAGTAGTTTTTTCATCCCTTTGTATAGTGCATCTATTTGTTTATAAAGCACCTAGCACACATTGAGCACTATATAAATAATAATATGTCTGTAAATAAGGGGAATGGTGTTATCTGATTTTCAGTTTGAACTTTTCACACTACCAGTTGCAATCTTGGAAATTAATTTGTTCCTTGAATCTTGGAATACCCCATTCACTGTATTAAAATATTATTATGAGGAAAAGAAATTTCTGCCAAGGCACAACTAATTTCTAACCATCCAGGATTCTATTTCCAGCTACCACATTCCAGCACAAAGACAGCTCTCTTTCAGGGTCAGAGGGAAGAAATGTGTAAATCTAGATATTTGTGGCACAGTGACAACATAGATAAAACTGCTTAATAGCAGCTCAGAATGGTGACATATGGATGCTAAATATGGTGAGTTACAAAACAAAGTCCTGAAGGATTACAAATACAATTTGAGCATTAAAAGATTTTCTTTTTCTAAGGGTTACAAATGAGCACCCCTGAAAACAAATTTCACCCCAAACAGCTAACACCATAACAGCAGATCAACAAAATATATTCAAGAATGTTGCAGACAGCTCATGGTAGAGCTCTTAAAAAAAAAGTTTTGGCTCTGTTATTGTAAGTGTCTTAATCAGGCAAAACCCAACTGCCCGGTGTTACACCCTTTTAAGGAGAACGATTTTTTTTCTGTAATAGGATTAGTTTTAGGGAGAATTGTGTCTAGTAGTCAGAGGACAGGAGTGGAAGCCAAAACGCCTGGGTTCTATTGCTGGTACTGCCGCTGACTCACTTTGAAAAGTCATTTAATCTTCAGATACCCCACTTTGCTATCTGTGAAATGGGTATAATATGTACCTATTTTACAGAGGTGTTGTGAGGTGTAATTATAAGGAAAGGGCTTTGATATCCTCAGATGAAAGATGTTCTAACTGAAAATTATTCAATTTTATTATAGAACTGTATACAGAACTCTCTGGGACACCGGCTGACTTCGCCAAGAATCTGTGTAGATCTGTTCTCTCAGAACTGGAGGATGGGAAATGTTTAGGGGGCATTGTACAAGAGTTTCTTGTGGGTTTATTTTAATAGACATCTAAGCATACATTTTGTGTTTCATTACAACTGAGGCCTCATTACAAGTCAAAAGGCTAACTTTTTTCATTTCCCCACACCTTCATTCTGGAGTTAGTATTAGCCCTTTAGAAAATGCAAACGTGCTAAAATCATTAAGCAATTGAAATCTCTTCCCATTCACACACATCCACCACTGAGGGCGCTTACATACCTCAGGTTGGAATGACAGAATGGTCATTGAGACCACTCTGCAAATACATAGGGGAATCATAGAATATCAGGGTTGGAAGGGACTTCAGGAGGTCATCTAGTCCAACCCCCTGCTCAAAGCAGGACCAATCCCCAGTCATGTAAAGCTGTGGGTGATACTCTTTCCTCCTACACCTATCACTTCTTCAGATGTATTGGTTTAGGGCTCAATGTAAAAATCATCCTAAATCTGAGTTTCCACCTGGTGGAAAGGTATTTTCAGGTGCCCAATAGTGAGTAAGCAAAGCACTATTGTAGGAGAAATATGAAGTTTCATAATACCTTTTTCTTCCCAAATGCTATCTTGTCAGAATGCTACTAAAATCATACACTAACAATAGTTGTTTGTTGGGGTAAAAAGGTGCATGTGAGTACAGATGTACCTGATATGGTCATGCCCTACACCAGTTTCATTTGAGAGTAAAGCATTAGTAACACAGGACGCAGTGGGCATACAGTTGCCTGCAGTGCCATGGGGTTTGCCTGCTGCACTTTTTTTTTTTTTTTTTTTTTTAAAAACAGGTGTGGGGTTTGTTGCCCTCTCTGCAAAGTTGAGTCATGACAGCTGGGATGCATGTAGAGCTGATATTTTTGAGACATTAACCTGACAGTGTTACACCTAGGGTGCAGGTAGATCAGAGCAAAGATGGACTCATGATTGTTATGCTCATACAAAGCACACGAGATCTTTATAGAGGAAGGTAAATACACAGCATTTATTGAGAAATTACCACAATAGTTAGCATATGCTTTAGACACACACACACACACACACACACACACACACACACACAGTCCTGCAGTGATGTTTATAGTTACCAGTCCAGAGTCTGGATCAATCTAGTGGCCAGCCAGATTGGTCACAGGGGAGAGCGGGGTTCTATCGGTCGCGATCCGATGCTCCTGGAGTGTGGCAAGACGAACCCAAAGTCCCATGGCCAAGCACCCTGTTCTTATGGATTTTTTCTCTGTTGAAGCCTATGGATTTTGCTGTGTCACTTTGTGACCGGTTACTTCTTAATTGGTGTAAACATTCCAATACACCTCCGAGAGGGTCATCCTGTCCTTTGTTCCGATTTAATCAATTGTCCTTAGGGGTGCCAGCCTTCACCTCAGGGTCGTCAATCTGCCCTTCATTATGGATGCACACTGATGATTCTTTGATGTCCTTTAAGTCTCTTCACTCCTTCTTCCTTGACTCTGGCTATAAAAGTGGCCTTCACACCTTATTTTTTCCTGATGCATACATTCCTCATTCACACAAACCGATTGAGAATACAAACCATAGTATTTTATATCGAGCAAAAAGGCATTGCAAATTAAACCTTGCTAAGTTTTACAATCAGTAACCAAGACAATTCACATTGAGACCCAGGCCTTCAATGTTCCTCTAATCTACTTAACATAGATACAATAGAGAATCCTGTCTCTTACTAACTAAACCTTAAAACAAAGAAATGTATATTTAACTAAAGTGCCTAATTTGTAATACATATAGGAAACCATAGTAGACATAACTTATCCTAAAACAAAAGGGTGACCACAATCAGTCATAAGGATTGTTTTGGTCTGTCATCCTTTCTGCTATTCAAAAAGGGTGGCTGACAGGATGAAATCAAATTATACATTAATTCTCATCGTACATTATAAAATCCAGCTCCTACAATGAGAGACGAACAAACTGTAAATTTAAGTTGCTCCAGTGGCTACAAGATGTGGAATTTGCTAACACTCATACATGTGCATGAGTAATTCTGCACTTGCAGCAAGGCTCTTGCCAGAAGATTTATTGTTGCTTATTTCAGTTTAAGAAATACATCAATGAAAACTCATGATACATGGGAAAGCTCATTAATTACAGGACACGTTTTATCAGTTAACAACTTGGCCAAACTTACCTGGGAGGGCAATGGAGAAGGCATTTAATAACTACTGAATAGATAATAGAAGACAAAAGATTATAATGTTCCACCAGGCTATCAGTACAGATTTTCCCTTTCAGTGCTTTGAAGATCCACTGGAACCATTAATCATAAATTTAATAGTTTGAACCAAATTTTCCTTTCAGTTATAACTGAGAGGAGAGTTTGATCCTGTGTGCATAGCACCTTTCCACAGTCTTCTTTATACTAGGTGTTGGTCCTCATCTCTTTCTTTTTCCTCTGTTTGGGTTTCTTTTCTCAGTTTTTTTCTCACCATTCCTGCTTCCCACAGCTTGTATTCCCAGATCTTCTTTAATTAGAATTTCAATTTTGTTCCTGTTTATGCAGAAATATCCGTGCTCTGTAGACAATTGCTCTTAGAATTGTGATAAGGAGTTTAGTGCTTTTTGCCCTTATTCATGCACTTCTATTTCTTGCTCTGTCATCCTTTCACATTTCCCCCTTTGTTATGCTATTTTAACTATGGACGTGTCAGTGTTTCCTAGTATGTAATTTGTATTTATGACCCAAATCAATAAAAACTCCTGCCAAACTAGCATGCAGCCCATTCCATCTGGATATTTGATATGCTGATTATAATAACCTCTGCCATAATAGGTTTGATTGAATAATAAAGTGCAATGAACACTAAAGACAGGAAGAAATAAACATGAAATGGTTTTAATTTCATATTTTCAGGCTTCCTAGACCACTGAAATATCACAGTTAATGAGCATACTCATTAATATGCTTAAACATTGTTAAGAGGATTGTCACTGCTTATCCACATTCTGGTGTGCACATCAATATGGTGAAGAGGAAAAGACCTTCCAGAATCTCTGAGCACACCTGAAAGATCATCTGGGAGTGAACACTGGGTATAAAGTAGAAAGCGAGTGATAGGGTCATTCCCATTCCTCTTCCTTTGTTTTTGGTCACAGCAAACATCCTGTATTTGATCTGCATTTTGTAAAGCTTCTTTGACATCTTGGATGTGAATACTTGCTGTGACTGTCACAGCTGCACTAAAGACAGAAATGGACACCCTCAAGGTCATGCAGCTGTGAGGAAGGATCACATTTTTCTGTCACCATTTACCTGCCCCATAGCCCAGCAAAAACTCTATTCTCCACATACTGTATGTAGGCAAGTCATTTTAATTTTCCTTCCTAGCTAGCATTTTGAATGCTCTTTCCTATACAAGATCGCAGCCTAAAAACTGCCTTGATCAGTGAAGGATTTTCAGTCACTCTGGCCATGCTCTGAACCAAGTCCCCAGGCTGAACAGCTGCAGAACTTAATCTAGCTTCCCAATAATGAATTCATTCAGCTCATTCATATGCAAGTCATGTATAAGATCACAACTTTAAAGTAAGACCAATCTTTTTAAATGGAGTGAATGTACAGTAGACCTAGACTGCAGAGGCTTGTATAGAATTCATAAAGTATTTGCTGTGTTAATCAGGGAAGGAGCACACTTTGCTGCTGGATACCTTTCTCTCTGTGGTACCATTTAATCTTTTCTCTTACCTACAAATGATGCCAGCCATTGCTACATCTTAACGCCCTCTGAGAGACAGGAACATGAGACCACAACGTTACAGACCAAGTACACCTTATCTCTGATGTGCCTGGTGCACACTAGTCTGGGTGTGGAAGCAAACAGGCCAGCTCCTCAGCAGGATTCTCCCAAATGCCAGCTTTAGATCATCATTGTCTCATATTTGTTCTAGTTAGTATAAATTCCCCCTGCTTGACCCCAGCCCCCATTTCCGATACAGCATCTGATACAGGTTTCCACTGGAAACCAAGGCTGGATTAAGGCAGTGGCTTTAGGAGCTGCAGCCCAGGGTCCCGGCTCAAGGAGCGCCCCCCAAAATAAATCACAGGCAGTGATCTCCAACTCCAGGCTGCTAAAAGTCCCATGGCGCAGCAGGGTGCTCAGGCAGGCTGCCTGCATGCCGTGGCCCCACGCTACTCCTGGAAGTGGTCGCCTGCTAGCACATCTCTTTGTTCCCTGGCGGGTGGGGGGGAGGTGGCTCCGCACACTGCCCCCACCCCCAGCACTGTCCCACAGCTCCCATTGGCCAGGAACAGGCCAATGGGAGCTATGGTGGTGTCGCTTGCGGACATGGGCAGCGCACAGAGACACGCTGTCCTCCTCCCCTGAGGGGCCGCAGAGACATGCTAGCAGCCAGCCACTTCCGGGAGAAGCCTGGGGCTATGGCAGGGAGGCAGGCAGCCTGTCTGAGCCCTGCTGCATGGCTGGCCGGCTGGGAGCTGCCTGTTGTAAGCACCTCCCAGCTGGAGCATGCACCTCGCACCCCCTCCTGCACTCCAACCCCCTCCCCCAGATCAGAATCCCCCTCCTGCACCCAAACCCTGCACTCCCAGCTCCTGCCCCAGCCCCCTCCTGCACCAAACTCCCTCCCAGGAAAAGACTTGTATACAGGGGCCCCACAAAATCTAATAGCCCTGGGCCCACAGGAGTTAATCTGGCCCAGCTGGAAATGAAACAATATGACAGTAATATGGTAGTAATACCAGGCCCCAGTCATAACTCCTCAATGTCGCCTATCTATGGCTGTTGCCTCGCAAAGCACTTACATATGTGCTTAATTTTAAACACATGGGTAGTCCCATGGACTTTAAAGGGACGACTCATATGCTTAATGGAAAATGCATACTTAAGTACTTTGCTGGATCAGGGCATTTATGTCAAGTTGTAATCTGGTCATTTCAGAGCAACTTCCACAGCATGCGATAATTTAAAACTCCCGATGTTAGTGAGGGAAAGCATGTTATTTGCCACAAGTGAAAACAGAAGTCTTCATGGGAGAGGAGAAAGAAGAGCAGGGAATGGAATATGAAGGAGAAAATTTTGTGTTAGAATTGAAGAGCAGGGAAAAGGATACAGAGAGGCTGCGTTATCTGAAGTAGGCATGGAAGTAGGAGCCAAGAACCCACATTCTAATCCCAGCTCTGACAGTGACACAGTCTGTGGCCTTAGGCTATTTCCTTATCCTTTGTGACTCAATTTCCCCATACACTAAATGCAGATAGTATCATAGTACTTGCCTAACTCACAGGGGTTTTGTGTGGATTAATATTTGCATAGTGCTTTCACGACGTTAAGCAGTATTATATAAAATTATGTGCACTAAATTTTGCTTTGCTAGGGATTCCATCTGAATCCTTTCTACGTGGTTATATTTACTTTAGGCTTATCTACACTACAGAGACTACATTGGCACAGCTAGGTGCTGCTGCAGCTGTAGTTCCATAGTGTAGACACTAGCTACAGTGATGGAAGGGTTTTTTTCCCCATCACTCTACTAATCCACCCCCTCATGTGGCAGTTGCTAGGTCGATGGAAGAATTCTTCTGTCAATCTAGCAGTGCCTTTACTGGAGCATCCCCAATGGTGTGAATTTTTCGCACCGAAGCAACATAGCTAGGTTGACCTAAGTTTTAGGTCTAGACTAGGCTTTAGTACCACTATGATGGGATCCCCAGGGTGCAGCCTGAGACTGAGACCACTGTGCCCCCTTAACTGTCCAGCCTGGGCTGTCTCTCACAATGCTTTGCTAGCGACAAGCAACAAACCCCTCCAGGTGCTGTTATCACCCAGTACAACACATGTGGAGCCCCACACCCAGCTAGATTGCATGAATGCTCCCAGAGCCACTCATGAATCACACAGAGAAAGGCCAAGCATGGGTCCACTGTGTTCTGTTTTATATCCTTAGTCCATGTGCTTGGAGAACACAAGTCCAGGCATGTCTGGAGGGCATTGCTGAGTCACCAGGCAAAGGTGAGCAATTACCCTGGTGTGGCTTTATGCAAGTGAGTTATTGCATTGTAGCTCCCTTGCAGGACAATGGCTGTTGATGTTTGTTCAACACGCGCCCAGGCATTGGTTAGCTCCCTTGTCCCTGGGGAACTAATATCTGGGTGATTTCCCAACTCACAGCATATTCTCGTGACAACCATACAACATATTCTCATAACTTCATATGCATTAATGATCTACATATTTAGATGGAACAGTGGGTTTCAGTAGATCATAACCTTTCCCACGATACCTCACATAGCGTGCTTTATATGAAATATCACAATTATATCCAAATGAGGAATATGGGGCTACAGGGTGCTCCTCCGAGATACAGCATGTCACAAACACATTAGGTCCACGTATATCTCCAAATGCCCAAGATGAAGAGGTGCTTGTTTCCTAAAAATGCATCTCAGAGGCCCAGCTTTAGCTGTGGTGTTAGATCCTTCTCCCAGGGCAGTCAAACCAGGTTGCTGATAGTAAGAAGGAGAAAAGGAGTCCACTGCTAAGGTTTTGGCTACACTAGGAATTGTTTTCTGTCTGCTACTGTGCTATTAGTGCCCCTCCTCTGTGGTAGGAGTGCTAGTGTTGACCCAGCATTGGTGGCCACCAGTATTTTAAGCACCATGTTGTGCTAGAACGCTGTCTACACTAGTGGTCTCACCATTGTGAACTTTGGTGAAGTTGACCCAGTGATAAAGCCTGTGGGAAATTTCAGTGAAACAAGGCTACAGAAAAAAGCCCAATTCCAGTAGTGCTGGCCTTTGTTTCTGCTGCTGGGGTGTATGCTATTATTGCAACATCTTATACTATGAGCATGTGCTAAGCAACCTGTAGATCAATCCAAGATAAATTAGTTAGGCTTATTTTAAACATTCCTTTCAAATGCCACTCTTCTTAGTCCCAGGGTTACTTCTGTTCCTCACAAACTTGTGTCCTTTCCCTTTTTTTGTTGCAAATTATTTACATCAGAAATAACTGACACTGAAGATATTGCTGTAGCTGTGTTAGTCCAAGGATATTAGAGAGACACGGTGCGTTAGATAATGTATTTTATTGGATCAACTTCTGCTGGTGAAAGAGACAAACTTTTGAGCCATAGAGCTCTTCTTCAGGTGCAAGCTGGGAAGCTTGTCTTTTTCACTACCAGAAGTTGGTCCAATAAAAGGTATTAGATATTAAAAGATATGACCTCATCCACCTTATCTCTGAAACTGAAGAGTTAGTAACTTGCATCCCAGACCATTTTACATTTCCTGCGTGAATAATTTTTGTCCCCCTCAGTTTCAGCCTGTGTTACACTTAGCACCTCACAGTGGGCCAGGCTGAGAGGTATGAGGTTTCAATCTCATTTGCCTGGCCTGTGTAGTAGACTAGGTATAACCATTCTATAACAACATTTAAAACCCATGTTCAAGTCTGAAAAGGGTTCAGTTAACAGGGTTTCATCCCCAGTGTATTACTGAAGAGTGGATTATTTTTCTTTAAATGTCTCTTTTCTGAACGCTGTACCCTCTTGACCTCATAAGAATCTCATTCTGCAATTAGGATTCTGTGCTTGGCTGAAGCACTTTTTTATCCAATTCTTAACACATGGCCAAAGCTACCCAGTTCAGAGATCCCTGAACTACAGTCACTAACCTGCAATAAGGAAAAACACATTCATCTAGTCCATTAGTCATTTGTAAGTACTGAGCTCTTGTATGTTGCCAATTGCTCAAAATTGACATGGCTAAGCACCATCCTTTCATTAGGGTTTGCCCTATTTTCAGCCAAACCTTTAGCATTTCACTTTTTTAAAACAACACTTTACGCAAATTCTTCGATAGAACTGTCATAATTCTGATGGGATTCAGCAGGCAGTGTGCCTGTAGGGATTTGTTTGTCTGAAATACTACTGTTGCCAGGATACTGTGGTGGCAGATGTCAAAAGACGACAAACTGAAAGGACAGACGCTAGAGACTAGCCTGAAATCTGCCGCTCACATACTGATAAACATAGGGCCTGATCCTGTCCCCATTGACATCAGTGAGAACAAAGATCAGGCTGTTAGTTTCACTCAGGGATGTGCTACAGGGGGTCTTGGAAGCTCTCCTGAGCCTTTGTTAAATTTCTAATACCAAATTGAAGAGGGAGGAGTGAGGTGATTTCCCTGCTGCTGATGAAGTTCACCTTCTCTCTGGATACTAAATCATTCCTGCCAGAAAGGACTTATCCCTGGAGCTCCTAAAACTGCTTCTGGAGAGCAAACTATATGCCTTTGGAGAGAACCACATAGCACAAAGCAAAACAAGATCCTCGGGAAAGTATCTCTTAATAGTTCTTGTAGGTGATCAGATACCATGGTTATGAGCTCAATATAAAAACCGTACGCTTTGATCATGTAATCTAACCTGCCTGGGCAGATCCATTGAAGTCAGTGGGGCTCCATACATGTGCAGGAGTCTGCCCAACATCCAGTGGCTGGAAGATGAAGTTAGACAAATTCAGACTGGAAACATGGCTCACTTTTCTAATAGTGAGGGCAATTCACCATTGGAACAACTTACCAAGGGATGTGAAGGATTCTCCATCACTTGAAGTCTTCAGATCAATATTGGAGGCCTCTCTAGAAGATGTGCCCCAGCTCAGCCAGAAGTTACGAGCCTGATGCAGGACTCACTTTCTGAAATTCCATGGCCTGTGTTATGCAGGAGGTCAGATTAGATTATCATATTGTTCCCTTCTATTCTTAAAATCTATGCATCTATGTGGAACAGATAGCAAAATGAGGGAGTCTAAGTTCTTTTCACTACACTCATCCCCAAGCTTACTGAACCACTTACATGGTCTCCCTCTCTAGACTCGCTTTAATTTATAGGCATGAACACTGTGCTATACTATCAAGGTATTCAGAATAGTTTTCAAATATTTATACAAAATACAAAATATTACCAAGTGCATTTAAGATGTGTTTGTTTAGCTGCAAGAGAAAACAGATACATTACCCAGTCCTTCATCCATCTTCATCTTTTATGCAGCACATGCACCCTGGGACACAGAGTTTATCACAGACTGCATGCAAACATTTTTGGGGAGCCCATTGTTAAAATATTGCCAGCACAACTATACTTTCACTTTGTGCTGTTTATAGCCAGTATAATAAACATACGTCATTTAAACTCTCTTCAGGGAGCCACAATCAATCATTAAGGAAGGCAATAAATAGTTAACCCTGCCCCTTTATTTTAATATAACACTAACATGCAAAAGGGGATTCATTAATACATGACTCTGATTCAGTAAAAAGCACAAATTCGCAGGTCACTAAAATACATTTTGTCACAGAACCACATCCAAACCCCTTTGAAGATAGGGTCAGAATATGGCTTTTTAGATTGCATGATTTGATAAATCTTGCCTTTTTCTTTTGTTTTGCTATTTTATGGATCATCCCTTTTCACCATGATAGAGAGTATGTATGTTGTACAAGACAGACGGTATTTGCCCCAGGCTCTCTTCACTCTGAAATTCATCGGGGTTTTTTACCAGCTACATTTATGAAAAGTTTGAGTGTTTCAGTTGCTGAACAAGTGGTGTGATACATGCTTAATGTGATGCGACGTACCGAGGTCTACAGAGTGTATTGTGTAGTATGTTTAAAAAGATCCCCCTTCTCATATTTTATTTAGCTTCATAAAAACATGTGCCCATTGCTTAAGTCTGAGTCTATACATAATATATACGACTAAATAATAAATGATACTAAAAATATATTGCCACCAACCCTTATCAAAAATACTGTAGTGATTGCCAAAAATACTGTAGAATCACCAGAATCAAATGCAGCGTTTGGGACCAGTACTGTAGTACTTTTTATAAAGGAAATGACATCATCAGACCAGTCCCCAAAATTATTTCAGCTTTGCTATAAAACTTAAAACAACCACTCTCCTAGATTCCTAAACCAATACATTAAATGATCATTCTTAATATCTACATTGCTTCACGACAATGGCCTGAGCAAACACATGGACCTTTTGCTGTGGCCTGAATGCAGGTTGAAAAAATTTGGGAGCCACCGCTGGAGCCCCAGAGTCGAAGGCCAGTGACTATCTCATTATATGACTGGTACATAGACATCCATTATGTAAATGAAACCATCTGGCTAAAGAGTCACTCTTCTATTTTGTGAGGGCTCTCAATAAGGGTATGACATTACCATACTGTTTAAACTTGCCCATCAGAGCACTGCATGGATTAATCACTGTCCAAAGCCAAAACTATACAGTGAAGTCTGTCTTACACGACCATTCAACAAAACAACAGACGTGGCCTCCTAATGACGGCAGAGGAGAACTGTAGTCAGGACATTTGCAGTTGCCTAATTAGGGTGCTGTCTTGTACAGGTTTCACTGTACTATTTCACAGCTTGTTACATTTGTTACAAGGTTATCTGCCCCTTGCCAAGCTAAATGTCAGCATTTGTGGAAGCAGAAGCTGCAGGAGACAGCACTGTTGTTATAAATGCCAACTTAGGAAGACAACAAAGACAGGAAGAACTTTGAAATCAACAATCTTGAAATGTCTTGAAGAGACTGCAAAAAATAAAATAAAATCAGAGTTCAGCCATTGTACTCTGGAAATTATTGTAGTTAGAACTAATGAGTGACAACCTTATTTCCTGCTGTGTTTATAAATGAAAAATGGAAATAAAAGGTTTTTTTGTGCTTGTGTTAAGTTTACTAAAAGCAATAATTCCCTTATAGCACCTGAAATGGAAAATATAAAATCTGACTCTTTTGTGAAAATGTTAGTTTATGAAGAGGAGTACTGTGCTAATTCTTGCAAAGCCAGACAACATTATTAGCTTGCTAAATGTACAGCATGTTTATTGTTCAGTGAATTGATGATATCCCATGGAAAATGATAAATAGCAGGTGACTGCAACAGAAAAGAACAAGGAAAAATGGGCACAATTAACAGAATGTCTTTTATGCAACTCCATTTCTTTATTTTATTTATTTTTGAAAGTTACAGTGAAATTGTACCTTGTCACATGGAGCGCATCAAACATAAAAGCAAACACCAATTTCTAACTACCTATAATGGGGAGCAATCCTACAGCCATGTCCACCAACCAGAAAAAAAATCAGAAGAGCAGGAAAACAAAGTATCTTAGTTTAAAGCCTTCCAGCAAAAGCTTGATCTGAAAGCAAGTCCCATGCTGGGCTCTGAAGGTTAACGAAATTGGTTTTGGATAGACTGGCAATAGAAGAATGTTCCAGTGTTTGGCATCCTCCACCAAGATCACCCTTCCCTCAACCTCAAGAGCATACATTAACACTCTACTAAATTCACTATATCCATCCCTGAGTGAGAGATTTCTAAAGAGAGAAAATAAGCAGAGAACAAGAGTGTGATTTTTTTGTTTAATTTTTGTTTATCTGTATTTAAAATCCAGACCAGGAGAAAATTCCATGTAGCATGTAAAGGATGGCTAAGTATCATGTTCTGTACTAAATATCAGGAAGACCAAAGGGATTTTTTGGAATATAGTAAAACACCAAGAAAGAATAGATATGATATTTTGAGAAAGAGGATATTTTAAATGGTGTAGAACAGACCATCAGGAAAAAAGCCCACTCACAACTGACATCCACTTCTAATTGTATTTTCTCTTTATGGTGAATTTGATTAATTATTTTTTTAGTTTATGTATTTCCAAAGCATTATATTGTTTCCCCATGTGGGATATAGAATCGTAGGTAAGAGGCAATTAATAAGCTTAGCAGGTATGGATGAAGGATCATTAATAGTTGTTAGGTGATTTGTTGCCAGTTCCAATAGCACCTAAATCTTGAGATAAATATATTCCAAGGCTTAGTTATCTCAAGAGAGAACATGCATCATTTTTCTTTTATTAACAATGGAGCAGCAACATATTTATTTATATGCACATTTCCAGGCCTAAAAGCTTGTCCCTTTAAAATTGCTAGCACTAAATTCTGATCAGCCCTTGATGAAAGGAAGAATTATGAATCAGCAGCAACCCTGGTAACATCTGTGCACAATGCATATTAAAAAGAAACACAAAAATCAAAGAAGGTCCTGTAGAATATATTAGTTTCTACTCCAAGAGGATTATGGAATAAAATGTGCAAAATTACTTACTGTTCTTAATCATACTAATCACAAGTATTAGTAAAGAACTGGACTTAGATCTTAGTAGTGTTGGGATACCAATATATTTAGTAATGTGCAGTTGACCCCTTAATGATGAACACCAGCAAATCAATGCTTCAACATCATGTAACACATTAGCAACCTCCACCTTATATATCTGTAAAGGTAAGCCTAGTTCTGAATGTGTCCATCCCTTATTCAGTACTTCATTTTCAATCTATTGGTCTAGATATTTATTTACAATGTATGGTTTAAAAGTTAATTACTTAATCCTCTAAATTATTGCAGTCCTTGTAGTGGTAGAAACTTAACTTCTTTGAGTACATCAGTGCGGATCCCACTGTAGATGTGCATGCATCACAGACATTGAGCTCAGAATCTGTATAGCCAAACCCATCGGGGCCACATATTTGCCCTGTGTTTCCTTATGCTCCCCGACAAGGGCGTAGCAGCCTTAACCTTCCCTCAGTTTCCTTTTACCCACCACAATAAAGCAACAGAACCTGGACTGTGTCTGACTCACTTTGGTGTTTTGTCTGAGCCTCAAAACCTACATTGTGTGAAGAGATATTCTTCACCTGCTTAGTTCTAGTTGGGGGGAGGGGGAGAGAGATCGCTCAAGGGGGAGGCCCCAGGGACCATGAAGTGAAATTGCATAACCTTTGGAAATGGTGGAGCCTAAGAGCCCTGAGGATTTAAACCCCATGCCTGGTGCAATAGTTTGCTGACCCTGATAGACAAGCATAGCAGATGTCTTCTGCCTCAGAGAAAGACACATCTCTGATAAATGCTCTATTTCACACGCCTCCTCCTGCACCTGGACGGATGCAAGGTTCAAACCGCACCTCTTGCAGCAATCCATGAAAGTAGCCTCAAACCCTGGGGAGGAGATGATATCTAAATGAAGCCAAGGAGGCATTCCTCAGCAGGTGCTTCAGCAATCAGCCCCACCACTGCTTCCAGCAGTAATACAGGGTCAAAAAGAATGCCTACATCAGCACCGGGATCCCCTGCACCACCAGGCATCTCCTCACAACCAAAGACATCAGTACCAATGTTCTTGGTGCTGACTTAATCCAGAATACTCCATGTCAGATGCAGAGCAGCGCACACACAAACACAGATCTGAGTGGGCATCCCATCCATCCTGGAAGGAGGACTCTAAGGACAAGACATTGATGGCCCCAGTCTGAAGGATGGTAGCAAGGCACTGCTGATGAAGGTGGCCAGGGAGGCTATAGTACTAATACCGACATAGACACCAAGAGCCTTACTGGTACCAACCTTGGAAGCAACCTTGGAGCCTCTGGACCAGGGGCCAAGGTTCACATTGAAGATCCACCCTCACCTTCCTTCCAGCATAGATCATGACACCAGCTCTGACATCAGCACTAGAACCACTCTTGACAATGTCACCGTTCCCAGAGGAATTCTTCTCCTCCGCTTCCTCAGATTCCAGCAGGTAGCCAGCCCTCAGCGACGAGGCTGGAACACTAAGTGGTTATCCTAGGAGTACCCAATACCAAGGTCTGCTACAGGAGTGTCAGTGGGCAGGTCACCCATACTCCGGCCAATACAATCTCCCACAATCACCCTACTGGAAGCACCATCCTGCCAGTCCTAGAGTGATGCCCCATTACATGTCTCCACAAATTGGAGGAGGTCCTGATTGCCTACAGTGTCCTTAGCTAGAGCCTTGGAACCAGAAGAGCTTCTGTTTAAGTTGGTGGAACAGGCCGGGAGATGCTCCAGCTACCTTCCCCACCTAAGGAATCCTCTTCCTCCCCGACAAGGCTGCACCAGCTGAGGATGACTTGTTTTGGCTGAGAAATAGGTGCTTGAAACTGTTGCCACGGCTACTCCATCCAATTCCTTTCCTTACCCCCTACCTGCCCTCTTTCTCCATCCACCTTCAGGGACCCTTCTCAAGAACCTTTTACAAGAAGTGGCTTTATTGCTCCATTTGGGAGCTACAGACATTCCTCAAGAATTCAGGGGCAAGGGTTTCTACTCCCTTTATCATTCCAAAGCAGAAAGGGGGTCTTTGGCCTATCCTAGAACTGAGGAGCCTGAAGAAATACATATGGCATAACGTTTACCTTCATCATTCCATAGCTTCAGGCTCAAGACTGCTTTGTGGGATGCATACTTGCAGGATGCATGCTTCCACCCACATTTCCATCCATCCAGGGCACGGGAAGTATATCAGATTTACACTAAGGCCAAACCATTATCAATAAAAGATACTTTCCTTTGGACTCCTCACAGCATCAAGAATCTTCACCAATTGCCCAGCCTTTGTAGCTACAGAAAAAAAAGGTTTTCATGTCTACCCTTATCTGGAAGATCGGCTGTTATCAGGTAACTATGACACACATCAAATAAGCTTGTTCTCTTGCTCAGCTGGACCTCATGGTAAACCAATATAAATCATCTCTCAGTCCAGTGTGGACAGTAAGAGTTAAGGAGAGACTCTGTGATGTCCTGAGGTAAATATGCCCTTGCCATGTTCCTCTGAGTGCCATCATTGATAAATGGGGCACTCCCAAGCATGACAGTGCAGACTTGCCTCAATGAATTATGAGGCCAGATGTAATTAATATACAGAAATGCCTATCAGTGACTATTTCTAAATCAAAACCTTAAATCCTGGGTACTACTGGCTGCCTAGGCTTTTCAGGAAGCTTTGTTAGAAAGTGAGGGTGGAAGTGAAAGATCAGAGCAAACCCAACTTTTCTAGATTGAATTTTTCAATCGCCAGTATGACAGAATTACTGGTCTAGCCACTATCCAGTCACTGTGGCCTGGGCATTTATTATGGGAAGACAAGGGTGCCAATAACATTCCAAAGAGACATCCTTATCATCCATGAATGCATGGGCAGGAGCAAGGAAAACAGTTCAAATGGTGAACATGGAAAAAATAAATGATCTGGTTACATGTCTATAGAGTGGCTGTGACCAATAGCAGCATAAGTTGCTAGTGCAATATTTACATTTTGTTCTTTTGAATGCAAGTATAAAATAAAACTTTTTTTTGTTCTTTGCTGTGCTCTAAGATACCAGATAAATCAATTTTTCAGAATTAAAGAAAGGTGCACTTAATAAAATGAATATCCCAACAAAGAACAATAAATCATGTTTAAACATAAGGCCTTCTATTCAGGCAAAACTCTCATTGATTTCAGTGGCACTCCATACCCTGAATAACTGTTTGCAGGAACAGGCTCAATCTCCAAATGTAGTTCAAGAGTTAGCAGAGGCAGAAGAAGTCTCTTTGTGCAGCTTGTGACATTCTATCCTTGTAGCTTTAAATGAGTTAAAATTCCTGTTACTTTTCTGAACTCTAATCATAGTCTAATTCCTCTGATACAGCCACTCTAGTCTTCCATTCAGCCCAAACACTTGGCACACAGCCCTGGATCTGCTTTAGGAACTTGCTGCCACTGAATCTCCTGTGACTGGAGCTCAGGCAATGGCTGCATCACTCTTTGTTGAACCTTTTTAACCTATTTATTAGGACTATTTTAAAAAGCTTGCCAAAACAATTAGGGCTAAAGCTCAACTAGAAACTACAAAGTCATTTAAGTATTAGGCACCGTATAATGACTTTTGACAGAGAGAATCCTAGCAATTCCTTGTCAAATAGACAGGACACTGAATCTAATGAGTGCCTTGTTTTGGAAAGGTAATAACAACAATACAGCCTGCTGGATGTTCTTGCAGCAACATATTTATGAATTTCCATTACATTATTGCCAGTTGAGCCCTCCATTAATCCCTGACAAGTATATTGTTTGATATGTCTAGTTTATTACACATGTAATATGCATTTCAGGTCTTCTGAAACCCTTGTATATTAATCCATTCTTTGCATCTTCCATCTGATTTTCTCAAAATACTTATAAACACAAATTAAGACTCCGTATCCAGTAAGGTAGGGGAAAACTTACAATTGAGGAGACTGATGCAGGAAAAGGTTAAATGACTTCACCAAGGCCACACAGGAAGTCAGTGGCAGAGTCAGGACTAGAATCCATATCTTCTGACTCCCAGTACTGTGCCTTGATAGCTCGATCATCCTTTTTTCAAGGGAAATGTGATTAATGGTAGTTCTGAATCCCCTGAGATTTCAAATTCTGCTCTCTTTCACTGATTAGATCTTACTCTAATTCCATCTGAACAATTTCATTATTGGCAGAATCTCACAGAAAGCAAAGGATATGCAGATATTTTCAAACACTGATTAATTCAGATGAAATTCATTCCTTAAAAATAGGCAGAGAATCCTAGGAACAAAGAAGAAGAAAGAAAGAACAAAATGCTAAAAAACTCTCCTGAGACACCAGAAAGGTCATTGCTATCAGTCTGGAGATACTAGCCGTTACTTTGTTTCATCATCTTGCAAGAAAGAGAGAATCCAGTTTCAAAGAACATTTTGGGCATGGCTACACTTACAGATATAGAGCGCTGGGAGTTAAACCAGCCTTCCGAGACCGCAGCAAGGAAAAGACTGCCAAGTGTTTACACTCTCAGCTGGAAGTGCAGTGGCGTGGCCACATTAGCAGCTCTTGCAACGCCACAAAGAGCAGTGTATTGTGGTAGCTATCCCAGAGTTCAAGTGGCTGCAACGTGCTTTTCAAATGCGGGGGGTGGGGTGGAGTCTGACAGGGAGTGTGATGTGTGTATGTGGGGGGAGAGTGTGTGTGTCAGCATGCAGTCTTGTAAATTCAGACCCCCTTCCCCACCGCCTCTCTCTCTCTCCCTCTCTCTCTCTCTCTCGCACACTCACAGCAAGCAACATTCCACACTAATGGCTTGCTTTGTCTCGGAGCAGATAAGCATGCCCGCTGTCAGAAATGGAGCTTTGAACGGGGATAGCCGCATTCCTACAGCCGATTCCAAAACAATGACAAGAGTGGCCATTTAACTTAAGGGGATTATGGGATGTTTCCGGAGGCCAATTACAGCGCAGTAATGCAACACCTCGTTCACACTGATGCTGGGGCATTTCAGCCCAGGCGCAACAAGCATTATGCTTCTCATGGAGGTGGATTACCAGGAGCGCTCCAGCTGCAGAGTCCAGGCGCTCTAAGTGCCTTGCTAGTGTGGACGGGTTGGGAGTTAGGACGCCGGGGGCTGCTTTAATGCACTCTAACTTGCAAGTGTAGCCAAGCCCTTTGTTTCCCACAATTCTTCTTTCCCTTTGAAATAGCATCATCCCCAACCCAAACGTAATAGGGCAGTTATTTTCACTTTAGAACGATATCCTAATGTAAGACATTTTCAGAGTATCCTGTTCTGTGTGTGCAAATCCATAACTTTGCAGTGGTAAGACTGTTGCAAGATAAATGTCTGTTATCAGGTTTATGTGAGATCAAATTTGGTCATTATCTTGGAAAAGAATTATCTCATGTTGACAAAAATCCCTTAGAGTTCACCATGGAAAACTTCTAATTTCCGCATTGAAATGAGGTTTGAATTTGATCAAGCATCAATTAAATGCTGTGCATTCTGACAATGACCTGAGATTGAGATAACAGGTTTACATAGCACTGCATCACTATGCATGCTCACTTTAGGGGTTTTGTTTCCTTCCAGAATTAGACTCAAAAGTCTTAGGCCTTGGAAAGATGGCCCTGGTTCAGTTGTTCAATAATAGAATAGCTAATACACCCATGTAACTTAGCTGCAAAGCCTTTTCATAGAGAAGTCAGTCTTGAGCACTGGTCCAGTCTGCTTGTTTGCCCAGTTAGTGGCCAACCCCAGCTGCTTTAAAAGAAAGAAAGAAAATCATCATAATGAGCTTCATCAAGTGTGAAGTGCTGCCCATAAGATAAAGGGAGAAAAATTCCACTACTGTCCCTTGGGATAACCAGCTTACACCCTGAAGCGAGAAACTTGATTACTTTTACATAATTGTGTTAACTATAGCTACAAATGTAATTAATGGTCATAATATTATCTGGTCCTTAAGAAGTAACAACATTGTGATTCAGTGACTGCCACAGTATATTCTGGATAACACATTTTCTTTTAAATGTACAGCAATGCATCCTTATTCTTATATTGGGGTAAAAAGACCCATCTTGTTTTCATAACCACCTTTATCATTATGTATAGCAAAGAGTATAACTCAATGATAAGCCAGAGCAAGCTTGCCCCTGCCAGCCTCCACAATGGTCTGAGTGCCTAGTAATGTACTGTTGTTCTATTTTGATCCAAGCTGTGATTGTCCCTCTCTCTCCCTCCCAGTTTTTTGTCTGCTCTGCCTTGTCCTCCCCCTCCTCCCATTCACATACACCTGGTCACAGTACCCAGTCAAACCCCATGCTAGTTTCTGGGCAGACTCTATTAAGCCTTCTTTTAGAAGTGGCCCCTTAATTATTTCTTACAATTACATTGAGCGAATGATGCATTCACACATCAGTTTTAATAAGGCTTTAATTCAACCCATAACAAGGTTTCACCCAGCTCATAACAATACAAAGGGTTCTCTCTTTTTTTTTTTTTTTTAACCCTTAGACTAACCCGGTTATTTCCAAGTGAACATATGGATATATCCAAGTGGATGTATAAACCTGGGTGTGTTATAAGAGTTAGAAGGTTGAAATTTGGCTTTTCAGGAAGGGAGGGGTATCAGATGAGTACTTCAGCTGAGAAAGGATGGTTGTCAGGACAGATAACTTGGGGAAAGAACAAGGCTGCTCGGGGGGGGGCAAGTGGGGCAATTTGCCCCAGGCCCCACAGGGGCCCCCCACGAGAATATAGTATTCGATAGTATTGCAACTTTTTTTTATGGAAGGGGCCCCCGAAATTGCTTTGCCCCAGGCCCCCTGAATCCTCTGGGTGGCCCTGGGAAAGAGTGTTAAATGAGGATTTGGTCAGATAGGTTGTCTGCAGTAATCAATGTAGAAAGGTTTGACAAATGGGAAGGGGACTTTTGTCTAGGAAGGGAGTTAGCTGAAGGTTCCGCATGTGCCAGGGATGGGGTCAACACTAGGCATTTCTGAGAGTCAGAATCAGGCACTTATGAGGTAAGTTTGACAGCTTGAAGTGAGTTTGGGATGAGGCATTTATGGCAGCGGGCAGCAGATGGGGGTAAAAGATCAACAAGTAGGAGGGAGGATCTGAGTGGAGAGGTTAACGATGGAAGGTTTTGCCAGTTAAAAATTAAGAGAAAAGTTTGGAACTGTATGTTTGTCATATGTGGTGAGGGTTAGCGGAAGGACAAGTGTACATATTGGCAAGGACAAGTATACATGTTATCAAAAGCAAGGGGCTGAGAATTAGGAGATCTAAGTTTTGTTCCCAGCTCTGCCATAGACCTTGCAACTATGCATTTGTACCATGCTTATTGTTATGTTCACAGCATACACACTGAAGTTAAATAAGAACATGAATACTTTTGCTGGACTGTTGCAACTAGTTTATTTCTTAGAACTCAGAATGATAACAAATGAGAACCCAAAAAAAACTAGACATACAAATCAGGCTGCTCCCAAAAATTGAGAGGCACAATTCCCCACCCTCCTTACTCTACGCTGTTTTTCTGCAGACTGACTGCTGCTAGGCCCAGATTACATGCTTCCTTACAGAGTCCCCAAGACTGCAAGTGGGAAATAGAAAACTCCCTAAACTGTAAAGTGACAGCCTACAATTTTAACATAGTTTTAACACACCACCAATTATCACTGTAGTATCTGATTGCTGTGTGACTTTGGATAGCTCAGGCAACCTTGTGTGTCCCTCTTTTATAATACTTCCCTACCTCACAAACATTTTGTAAGGCCTTTGAAAACTTTGGATGGAAGGCACTATAGAAATGAATATTTATCATTACTACTACCCCAGTACAATTTCCAGACAATCAGTGTACCAGTTCTTGATGGCCTAAAGGTTCAATGTAAATTTTTGCTATCTTTTTGTAGATATGCAAAGCACATGGCCATATAAAGAAAATTCAGTATAATAAAGATAATAATAATAAATCATACTTAAATGCTTTGTATCTTCAAAGTACCCTACAAACACCAACTGATTAATCAAATAAACACAATCAGACAAGTATGCTTATTTTCCAGGATAACAACCCTGCTGTTACTGATTTTATAGTTAGCAATTTAAAGAGCCTAAAAAAGCAATTAGATCACATTTGTGTCCTACACCTAGATCCGTCATAGTCAAAAATTAAGATCTGGGGAAAAGCTGCCTGCCCTGGGAATACAGGATAGCATTACAACACTAATTACTGGCGATGGGGGGTGGGGTGGGGTGAGAGACAGGAATATACTGTGCACAATTCTAAATATTTATTACATAATATTACCTCTAATGGAATCCCATGTGCTGTGTTTTCAGATTTCTCAAGAGAGGGGCAGTTTGGATGTTGATTCTGTATGCTTAATGTTGTTTTATTCTCAAAATTTTGCTGTGAAGAAGATTCTGAACATGTATTAAACTGAATTAAAAGCAGCAACACTGGTTCTTAACTAGCTTTTAATTTTGTCTTTTTTTCCTGACCTTCAATATCAATGAGAAAAAAGTAACTTGTACAGACATTTCTGAGCACCATTTATGCCTGTTTAGTCTTCACATGTACATTTCAGTTTAAACTATCACAAGATTTAACAGATCTGGAATGATCTTCTGAAACTTGTATTTTCCATCTTGGTATCTCCACTGCCATTTTTACAGATACATAGCTTACTCATTTCCCCTCTATGCTACCAGCACATAGCTGTGTGTGTGTGCTATTATTCTAAGGTATTTTTCTAATCTCCTCCTGTTTATTTAGATGGGATATTACTTCATGAATATTTTTAAACTATATAATAACAACTAGCTAAATCATTTGGAATTTCTAGTGTTTGACATGTTTACAGTTTTAGCTCTATTTGTCTAAGATATCAGCAGTGTCTCATGCAGAATGCCCATCTAAACAAATAGGTAGATAGCCAGTGGCCCATGAAATAAAGGGTTAGTTTGCCACCTGTTCCATCAAATGGCAGCTGAGGCAATGTCATGTAGTACAACTCACTGTTGTACAGATATTCATCTCCTGAAATAGTTCCTCAGCGGTGGTATTTTTGGAAATGAGATTGCAGAATGGCAGGTTAGTGGGTAAGTACAAGTACAGTACCTACACGGAGGGTTTCAGAGTAGCAGCCGTGTTAGTCTGTATGCTTCTTTTCCATGGGTCCAGATGATGAAGATGTCATCAATGTAGCGCAAGTAGAGTAGGGGCGTTAGGGGACGAGAGCTAAGGAAGCGTTGTTCTAAGTCAGCCATAAAAATGTTGGCATACTGTGGGGCCATGCGGGTACCCATAGCAGTGCCGCTGACTTGAAGGTATATATTGTCCCCAAATGTGAAATAGTTGTGGGTGAGGACAAAGTCACAGAGTTCAGCCACCAGGTTAGCTGTGACATTATCGGGGATACTGTTCCTGATAGCTTGTAGTCCATCTGTGTGTGGAATATTGGTGTAGAGGGCTTCTACATCCATAGTGGCCAGGATGGTGTTTTCTGGACCCATGGAAAAGAAGCCCTTGAGGAATTCCACCATGATTTCAATAATTTCCATCCCACCATCAACCTCAGCCTAGATCAGTCCACACAAGCGGTCCATTTCCTGGACACTACTGTGCTAATAAGCGATGGTCACATAAATACCACCCTGTACCGGAAACCTACTGACCGCTACACTTACCTACATGCCTCCAGCTTCCATCCAGGACACACCACACGATCCATTGTCTACAGCCAAGCTCTAAGATATAACCGCATTTGCTCCAATCCCTCAGATAGAGACAAGCACCTACAAGATCTCTATCAAGCATTCTTAAAACTACAATACCCACCTGCTGAAGTGAAAAAACAGATTGACAGAGCCAGACGAGTACCCAGAAGTCACCTCCTACAAGACAGGGCCAACAAAGAAAATAACAGAACACCACTAGCTGTCACCTTCAGCCCCCAACTAAAACCTCTCCAGTGCATCATCAGAGATCTACAACCTATCCTGAAAGATGATCCTTTACTCTCACAGATCTTGGGAGACAGACCTGTCCTCGCTTACAGACAACCCCCCAACCTAAAGCAAATACTCACCAGCAACCACACATCACTGAACAAAAACACTGACCCAGGAACCTATCCTTGTAACAAAGCCCGATGCCAACTCTGTCCACATATCTATTCAAGTGACACCATCATAGGGCCTAATCACATCAGCCATACCATCAGGGGCTCGTTCACCTGCACATCTACCAATGTGATATATGCCATCATGTGCCAGCAATGCCCCTCTGCCATGTACATTGGCCAAACCGGACAGTCTCTACGCAAAAGAATTAATGGACACAAATCTGACATCAGGAATCATAATACTCAAAAACCAGTGGGAGAACACTTTAACCTGTCTGGCCATTCTATGACAGACCTGCGGGTGGCTATCTTAAAACAGAAAAACTTCAAAAACAGACTCCAACGAGAGACTGCTGAGCTGGAATTGATATGCAAACTAGACACAATCAACTCAGGGTTAAATAGGGATTGGGAATGGCTGAGCCATTACAAACATTGAATCTATCTCCCCTTGTAAGTATTCTCACACTTGCTTCTTATCAAACTGTCTGTACTGGGCTATCTTGATTATCACTTCAAAAGTTTTTTTTCTCTTACTTAATTGGCCCCTCAGAGTTGGTAAGACAACTCCCACCTGTTCATGCTCTCTGTATGTGTGTATATATATCTCCTCAATATATGTTTCACTCTATATGCATCCGAAGAAGTGGGTTGTAGCCCACGAAAGCTTATGCTCTAATAAATTTGTTAGTCTCTAAGGTGCCACAAGTACTCCTGTTATATTTACACTGAGGGGTATCTTACTACCTGTATTGCCCGCCAAGCTCTGTTCCATGTAGGGTAGTAGGTGGGAAAGGGACATCAGAAAACAGCTATGACTCCCTGATCCTGTGACAGACAGGTTGCTGCACCAGTTTGAGCCGCCTAGGGAACCAACCAACATCTGAAGGAAGGACCAAGTTCCAGATCTGAGAGATTGGCCACTGAGGGGAGGGAACCAATAACAGCTAAAGAATTGTCAGACCCACAAAGCTTACCTGTTAGGCAGATTTGTCCCTTCCTGTATTAAAACCTTTTGACTGGTGTATAGGGTTATTGACAACTGGGACTGATTAAGTTCTCCTGTCAAAAGTTTTAACAAAAGAGGGATGACCTCTCAGGTCATTTTAGAGATAGGATTCACATTAGGATTATTTTTGTTCATTTAACATTAATCTGATTATTTGATAACTGGTTGAATTTATTCTTTTTGATGGCTTTATTTTTGATCAAACAGGAATGAGAGTGGTAGCTAGTGGAAGATATAGTTTGTAATTTTTTTATTTTATTAAATGGTAGGAGGGACTAACAAAGCTCATAAAGTGGGAAAATCATCTCAAATCCATTTCTTTAGTTTAAACAAGGAGATTCCACTCAAACCATCATGTGGAGGTAAAATAGAACCTTGACTATTGAGTATGGCTCTGTCTACTTTACAAATACCTTGCTGGTATAGCTATAATGGTATAGCTATAGTGCCAGGATCCATCTGTATAGATTCAGTGGATACCGATAGAAGGAGTTTTTCCATCAGCATAGTAACACATCTACCCAAACGTTAGCTATGCTGATAGAAGCGGTCTTTTATCAGAATAGTTGTGCCTATGTTGGAGTTTTTGCTGGTATAGCTATGTTGACTGGGGGGTGTAATTTTTCATATAAATGACTGACATAACTATAAGGACACAACTTTGTAATGTAGTCCTGGCCTCTTTTCTCTAACTGTTCTCCCAAAATAAATTACTTGTAAAAACTGAGCTTTGCCCAACTCCTGATGCTTGGCAAAAACAAACAAACAAACAAACAAACACCTGTTTAAAAACAAATTATGTGTTAACTCAATAATTGAAAACATTCAAAACATATTCTTGAGTTTTAACTTAAACAGTTTACACTACTAGCAAAATAAATGTTTCTGTATGCTGAGGAATTGTAAAACAACTCTCATTTTGAGCTATCTTGAAACAATTGAATAAAACTCACCCTGAAATATGAGAGCAAGCTTAACTCATCTTTAACTACTTGTTTCATTAGCAAAGAGTGAAGCTGAATGCAGGTTAAGTTAGACAAGTGGAACTTTATTAAACCCCATTCACAGCTCTGTCCATGTGACTGTGTTGCTTCCAGTCCAGCTCCTTACATTTATTGTTTTCTGGGGTCCCGTCAATAACAGTCCCTCCAGGGAACATGTTCCCATTGACTCCAGTTCCACTGATCATGATACATTACTGATGTTATTTTACTGCTGCACTTTATCTTTGACAAGGCACCTGAGGTATATGAAACAAAATGAGAAGACTGCTATGTGCTGTAGAAATTTAACATTTTCTCTCCCCCCCACCCCCAAACTTCCTCAAGTAAATATCCTTAATATGTAGGAGAAACAACATGTTGAAGTTTAGGTTGCTTGTAGCTTATCAGTATTTAACAGTTTTTTGCTTCACTACCCTGAATTAATTTCTAAAAAGTGCGGGGCTTTACAGATATGGTTAACTGCTTATCCTGGGCAAATTAAATTAAGCCTCTGGCGTATGATGAAAAGTTTGCTTCACCTAATTGAGCATCTAATGGGTATGGATGAATTTGAGCTACACATAGAAATAGTGTTTTTCAAAGCTTTTTTGATTAACATCCATTCAAATGGGTTAAGAAACACATCACATTTATTCTTATGTTTTTGCAAGAAAGCTTAAAATAAGTTGTTGAGCTCTCCAGAAGGCTTCACACCACTCTATGTCGCGTCCTGTGTCAATATCTGTGGTATTCACGTATTACTACAGACATTCCCCATACCCCCCTTTTCCTGTTGAATATACAATTGCCTCTTGGTTCTTTCACTGAGCTTTTCCATAGAACAAAGGGCACTGTCATTAAAATAGTTTGCTATTCAGAAGCTTTTAATTATCCTGATCAAATTCAGAATCTTAACTTTTTCCTCTATAGATTATGCACCTGGCAACCAGATGCAACTTCCTTGCCTCAATACAAAATAATGGGTAGGTGGGTGAGTGAAGTGCTGGTGATGAATCAACCTGAGGGTTCTTTTGAGATTTCAGAAAGGTTTATGCTCTTGAACTTGTAACTCTTCTCTGAATTCATCTTAACAGTATGGAATGTGTACAAAAAATAGAATTGGGCTCTTGATTCCTTTGCTCATCATTGCACATCAGTAAAACTCAAGAATATGTTTGTCTTCGGGTCCTGGATAAACAAAGAAACAATCTCTAATTGACAAAAGCCACATTTAGATTTTATCCCAGAAATGTCTTCTCATTTTAAGGAAATCCACATGCTTTTAGTGTGGATTTTAAATGAAGTGTGTGTGAAAAAAGTTCAGTCATTTTTCTGTACAGCTTGGTTACCAGTCCCTTTACTAAGAACTCTCATGGTAAGCTACAATTGTTTTCTTAGGTTTCAGTTTAAAAACCTCCCCTACAAATCATTACTGATTTGACCACATAGCTTCCCTTTCTGAAGGTTAGCACTAACTTTCCCCCTCTTATACATTTTGTTCTAGCTTCACCTCGCTTTCAAATTATTTAATTATTGTGCTCCTGCCTACATCTCTGCCTTAATCTCCTCCTATAACCATTCTGCCCTGCCCCATTTTTTATTTAATCTTCCTTTCTTATTGTGTCCTTCATTTCTTTTCTTACTCTTGACTAGGTGCCTCCATTCATGCCTTTCCTTGGGCCTGGAACACTTTCTCATTCAATATGTATCATGCATTCTCCTTTTCTTTCTTCAAAAAGCTTCCATAAAAAGAACATAACACTGTGGGCTTGGCTACATGGTGGAATAATGCACACTATGGGTGTGGTTTGTCTAAAGCACATTAAGTTAAAGTGCACTCAGGAACATTTAGTGCACACCAGCAGGGTCTACATGGCCCAATTAATTCACACCAGGCTAGTGCACTTTAGAAGTCCCCCCTAGGAGCACATTACCTCACCATGTAGACAAGCCCTGTATTTGACTGACTTGTTACTTTATTTCTCTCTCACATCATTTAACACAGCTGTTCAAATAAGAAAATTGTTAACAATTCTCCCCTGGACACAAAGAGCTTATATTCAAACACGAAAAGAGATCCCAAGAAGATTATCTCCTTAAATTAAATGCTAAGCGATGAAAGTGGGTCTCACTCCCAAAGAACTTTAAAAATGTAAATGAAAAGTCAGTGAAATTTGGCCAAGAATACCACAATTCCTCATTATATATACACCTTTTTGGAGTTCTTGATACTTTTCATATAATCTCTGTATGTGACAGAACAGAACTCGATCACAGATGTCCTTAGTAAATCATTTACCTGGTATTAAAAACAATCACCTTTGTGAAATGGGAATGATTGCTGCTAGTATGTTAACTATGAAAATAAACAGGCAAAAGCATTATCAAAGTTTTCAATTTTGCCAGCTATCCTGGATACTGCAATCATATTTGCTTTAGAAAAGCAAATTTTAATATAATAGTTGGGCAGAGTCTTTATTTAGACCTAGATCATATGTGATCATTAAATTACAGTACTTTTCCTCACAAAAAAATGGGTAAGACTTTTTTTTAAATGGGTTGACATCAAGATTTTATTGTCTGAATAGGAGCAGAACCTAAAGTGCTTTTGCTATTGAACTCTTGGAAGAACAAATTCAAAAAGCTTTTATAAGTTAGTCCTCTCTCTAGTTGTTGGGCTATGTAAGCTTGTACAAAACTGACATCTCTTAGATTTGATGAAAAATGTATCAAGGTCATCTGCTATTAAATTCTATCGGCCTCCAGATGAACTGCAGTTTGTCTACCAGGGTAGCCAGTGCTGATTTTTGCTTTCTACGAACTAGATTAAGATTGCATACAATCCATATAGGTTTTAGCATCCTCCAAGACATTCTTTTCACCAGATTTCCAATTCAAGACAACTGCATTTTGCACTCTGATGGAGTCTATGTCCCCTTCAATCCAATACTGGAAGGTTACCCCACTCCCAAGTTTCACTGCACTACTTTTAGAACAAAAAGTAAAACTGCAGATCTCATTTTAGGTGGCTTTAAAAAGACAATACACAGTAGAGCTATTTTTCAACTACATCTCTATATATTTACAAATATTTATCATTTCATTTTTATTAGAAAGCCATTCATTATTACAACTGCATGAATCTTGATTTGCTTCTACTCACTCTTTATTAAACTAATGACAAAAACATGAATGTCAGTGGATAGAAAAGTCAATATAAAGACTAATCAGCTTCCTTTTTTTGTATAACTTCCATTTCAAGATCTTCCTTTCTCCAATTAGTTTCCTCAAATGGATTGTTTAATGCATAACTAATCTTGAACTTGCTCTCTCTCTTGCTGATGGAAAAATTACAGTTCATTTTGTTCAATCCATGGTGCTTATGTTGCACATTTATCAAATGGTGGTATTTTAAAAAGCTGCATGGCAGCTGTTTTGCTTTTCCTCAATGGAAATATTAGAGTCAATTGCATTGATAAATATGCAAAGCTCTCCTTTGGTATATATAAGAAAAACAAAATTACTTTTTTCTATCAGTTCAGAATCTTCCCTGCATGATCCTGGGAGTTATATGCCCATGTACCGTGTTATTGGAAACATATTATGGCTTGAGGTGGGAAGTGTGGCCAGTTGGCAGAAAGGGATAAACGTTACTTTCTCCAGGCTAGCCAAAAAAGTAGACACGGAAGTTTGTATTACATCTATTATTTCTGCCACACTAGATAGATCTGAACTACAGTGAAACAATACTTATAAGTCACACATTTTCACTGAAAATGAGTCTGAATCAAAGTCCCAACTCCAAAGCCCCTTGGGCCCTTCAGAGCTCATGACCAAATCCAACATCTTTGCATGGGCCCTTTTTAGGTTGTACTGTTCCAAGGTTGTTGTTTCCCCCCCCCCACCCCCACCCAACTGGTTGTTTCATATAGTACTGGTAAAGCGCTAATATGGTCAGCACATTGTATTCAGAAGGAAATCGCAGCCCTTGTTTTCACTCTTTTTTGCCACTGAAGCAAATCATTTTGTAAATTCTCTTTGCAACACAAAGTTCAGAGTGCAGCGTAAGGGAAGTCTGCTGGAACTGTAAAGTAAAATGCATTACAAAGGAATACAGTGAAGGTAAAATATACATAGGACTAAAGCCTCATTATTGGAAAACCACAGAAGCTAGGAGGTGGAACAGAATCTCTCCCCATCAACATGGATGTAAGGTGTAGGGCACTTGCACAGCCCGATCATGGCTGCTACTACTGTCTGTAGGAAGTAGAACCAATCAATCTACTGAGAGGGAGTAGTTCTGTATTGTGCATGAACCCCACTGTCCAGACCCTTTAATCGTTCCCACAGTCCACCTACAATCATAGGCGCCAACTTCTACTCGCACTGGTGGGTGCTCAACTCTCCTCTGCCCCCGGCCCCGCCCCAACTCCACCCCTGCCCTGCCCCCATTCCAACCTCTTCCCCAAAGTCCCTGCCCCAACTCCGCCCCTCCCTGCGCCTATTCAGGCTCCTTCCCCAAATCCTGGCCTCGCCTCCTCCCCTGAGTGCGCCGTGTCCCCGCTCCTCCCTCCCAGAGCTTGCTACATCACCAAACAGCTGTTTGGCGGCGGCAAGCGCTAGGAGGTAGGTGGAGGAGCGGGGACGCAGCGCGCTCAGGGGAGGAGGCGGAGGAGATGGTGGGGTGGGGTGGCAGGGAGGGGAGCTTGGCTGCCAATGGGTGCAGAGCACCCACCAATTTTTCCCCATGGGTGCTCCAGCCCCAGAGCACCCACGAGTCCCCACCTATGCCTACAATCCATCTGACAATACTTCTGCACAGAGAGTGGCTATGGATTTTGGTTTCACAGGCCACAGAAGGGGCTGGAGTCTCTGTTTCATGCCCCCGATGCAGAAGAAATTTTTGCCTTGTGTGCTGGCAGAACAGGCCAGAGGATTTGATCATAAGAGCCCAACTACAAATGTTTACTAAGTCCCTAGAGACTGAAGAAATCTTGTTTCTCTGCACTTGCCAGAATCTCTTTTCCCTCACACTAGGGATGCTGATCTCTTTTCTCTTCTGGAAGCTTCTCTGCCTTCTTTTGCCAGAGGATATTGGATTGATTAATTAGCTTGACCCTGACAATCAAAGCTACACACAGCAGTCATTTACTCCATAGCACTTCTGTTAAACATGAGGAAATAAATGCTTTTGAATCTACTAACATGCAAAATTTCACACAGGAAGAAATCTGACAGCTTTGAGTTCTAGGAATGAGCAATATTTTCTGTTAGGTTTTCATTAAATCTAAAACATCTACTAAAGCCTTTTTAAAGTACTGTTACAAAAAATGAGTGTATGATATTCACACACTTTTAAGTAAAAAAGTAAAGTGTCACAGACATATTTATTTTTAAATGCATGTAATTGAATCAGGCAAGATCTCTATAGAAACATCACTTCAGAAGTTTCCACATAAAGACACATATAATGCCCTCTGCATAACTAGATCATGCTTAATTGGGAATTACTCTTACGGTGGATGAAACTGTCCACTGAGGATCACTATTAAGAGGATTCTATTGTTTGTATCGTATATTATTGATATGTACTGTAACACACAGAGTGCTGAATCACCAAAGAAGCTGTGCCGAACAAGTAACAGAGTCCCTACACTGAAGTGTTACAAAGGCAGGGGAATAATATATAAAAAAAATACATACATCACTCAAAACTACTAAAAATAAAGAAAACATATCTTTAATTAAGGGTATGGACCCACCCACTAGGGCAGACAGGCAGAATACTTCTTAAAAGTATACTACAGTAAGTGCCCAACTAACTCTTGTTCAACATTTTATTAGAACTTAACTCTAGTAGGGCTGTTGTAAGCTGTACCGTGTCAAACTGTTACTAACTCACATTGACTTCAGTGGGTCCAGGATGTAACAGGATTGTGGTCTTCTATTTCCTATACAAATATTTGTCCCACCTCAGATATTTCTACAGTAGAATTTTCTATAATGTTTCCTATAGATGTCTGTAGGAAGTAAATAGCAGGTTAATTAACAAGTCTGAATAAAGGCACTGCTGTATCAAATGTCAAATTATTAAGCATTTAAATTTGGAAGACTTCAGAGAACAATGAACTATGAAAATGTTAAAGAGCAGCTCAATCTCTCACAGGAAAAGACAAGTCTGGTGGTGTAGTGCACAGAAACAAGAACTACAGGTAAGATCTCCTCCCCACATTCTTTCCATAGCTTCAGGAGAGTCAGTCCAGAAGGATTTGACCAAAGGAATAGTACACGCCAGCTTACAGGGATTCCACTCAGTATCACCACTCTGCTTAACACAGAGCACTGAGAGAGAGAGAAGAAGAAGAAGAAGAACAAGAACAAGTTTATTATCAATAACAGAGATTCAAACTCTAGCATTTTTGCCGCCCTAAGCAGCGCAAAAAAAAAAAAAAAAACCGCACCCGCCCGCGGCGGCAGCTCTACCGCCACTTCATTCTACCGCGGCAATTTGGCGGCAGGTCCTTCGCTCCGAGAGGGAGTGATGGCCCCGCCGCCGAATTGTCGCCGAAGACATGCCGCCCCCCTCTTCATTGGCCGCCCCAGGCACCTGCTTGCTACGCTGGTGCCTGGAGCCGGCCCTGGATTCAAATGATAGTAAGAAAGAATATTGGAAACAAACGGTTACATACAAAACAAAATCATAACACATTTTCTAGATGCTAAACTTAACTGACAGGACATTCCCCTATCTTCTACAGGTAGCTTACCTCAAGTCCTTTTCCCCAGTGTTTTCAACCAAAAAGGCTGAGAACCCCTTTCATAAAATGAAGTCCACTGGTAACTTGTATTCTCAGACTGAATGATGCCAGGGTGTCTCTTTGCACCCTCAGTTATACCAGACCAGAGGCCTTTGATGCTCACCTGAAAATTGGGCCCCCCTCCCCTTGCTGTTTACCTTTTGTTAATTTCCTTCTGAAGTCTCTGCAAGCTCTTCATTAGCATTTGACTAATAGACTTCTATTGTAAGACACTCAATACACAATGGTCCACCAGAAGATAAGTGTCTCCCACCTCCTGACTGGAGAAATTTGTCTGTTTGAGTGACCTGCCTTTACCCACAAGGCCTAGAGAACATATTTTTCAGAATGTGTACGTAACTCCTCACGTGTTTGCTGTACATACATGATTATGATGACCAGTGAGACACAGGCATTCATTAGAGACTTTACATGACATTCTTTTGCTGAACCCTCTGTGCCCTCTGCCAGTTGGCTTCAGGTGGTCCTTGGGTCCCACTGCACTCAGAGAGACTAATCTATTTTTGGAAGACCCCATATCTCAACTAGTCGGAATGAACATCTCAAAACTTTAGGCCTTATTTTCCCAGATGCAGGTTTTTGTGATTTAGCCAGGCCATTTGTAATTCATCTCCACCATTCTGATATATACATACACATACATTTCTTCATAGGACAATTTCCCCTGAGCAGCTCCACAACACAGATATGCACCCCAACCTCAGAGACCGTTATTTCTGGTTATTGTGATCCATTTAGATTTCTGAGTGGCATACTATGGTGCAAAGGTGAGTCAGGCTTCCTTAAGCAATGGCATCCATGAGTGAAGCAAGACACATTGCTTCTGACATAAGGGGTGAAAATCCAGGCACCACTAAAATAAATGGGAATTTTGCCATTGACTTCAAAGGTCCAGGATTTTAACCAAGGTTATTTACTCCTTTCTGACTCTTCAAAACATTCTCTGAGGAAAGAAACATCACGGCTGACTTGCCATTAAAGTGGGAACCTAAATGAACTATTGTAGCTTTCACACACAATTCCCCAACCCACTCCCACCCCCTTTCCCCAACCTAAATACTGGCCTGAGGCATTGAACAGTCAATATTCTGACCTGCACTATGGAAAATTTAAGGTCTACTAGCTAGCAATCCAGCATGATTAGACATGGATCATTTAACCAGTAGGAAGAGGAGGCACCAGGCTTTCCAATGGCTACATTTGCTTGTAGTTCTGGAGAGTCCCAAGTGAACGAACTTTTGAAATTGTGACTTTTTAAAATGGAAAAGCTGACGGAAGTGGAAGTTCTAAAAATGTATTACTTAGATTTTCCCCTCTCCCTCTGAGGTCTGCATATGTGAACTCTTGGTAAAGTATTCTGACTGTACAGGTGAATTGATATAAAAATAACCCCAATAAATTTTTGGAAAATGTCTCTAAAATATGCCGAAAATAGCTTTTCTGTAAACGATATAGCATATACAGTCCAATACATGATGTGACAAAGATTTTATTTGCATTCATAGAATCATAGGGTTAGAAGGGACAGCAAAGGTCATCTAGTCTAACCCCCTCCCAAGAGGCATGATTTGTTGCGTCTAAACCATCCAAGACAGATGGCTATCCAGCCTTCTTTTGAAAACCTCCAGTGAAGGAGATTCCACACTCTCCCAGGGTAGTCTGTTCCATTGTCGTGCTGTTCTTACAGTTAGGAAGTTCATTTATTAGCAGTCATTTCATGCTACAGTGCCCCCCTGTTCAGGGGACAAGATGGCAGAACTCTTTGGAAGTAACCCGAGGAACATTGGGGAAAACATCCAAGCATACCTCCCACTCTCTCTTTTGGGCAGATTCCCTCTTGGCCACCATCATAATGATGTAACATTTCCCCATAGCATGGCAAAGCTGTTTGAAGTGGATTGAGAGGTGAATTTTGGGCTTGTGCTAAGAGACCCCTAGTTGGATGGATTTGCAGAGGGACCCAGTTTTGTTTGAACCAGCTTTACTTTATTTTAGTGGAAATGTTTATGATACTAATATATATCTAAATCTATCTATCTATCTATCTATCTATCTATATATATATATATATATATATATATATATATATATATATATATCTGTTATCTGTACAGACAAAGAGTGAGATCCACAAACACTAACATAATCTAGGAGCCAGAGTCTGCTCCACGTAACATTTTTATCAGGCGTGAATAGAAGAATTAGGAACTTTGCTTTTCTAATATGTATTCCATGCACATTGATACAGATCAAGCAGGGCATATTGTGTTTGTGATAGCCACAAGCTGTAAGGAAAACAAATACTGTTTTAGAGAGTCCTATACACTTTTTGGCCAGGAAGCATTTATATGAGAATTTACACCGGGAATTTTTGACATAGGTAGCCAACTCTGGACAATGTTCTCAGGAAAGCTTATCAAGTAATAGTGAAAGGCTGCAAGGGGCGATAAGTCCTCCTCTAGGCCCATTTGGTGAAAACCATGATGAGGTACCCAAGGCAGATTGCATAAATTTAAATAAAATAAGGGACCAACATGATGAGTTGTTTGGACTGCATCTACACAGGGAAATTTAGAACCTGTAATTCACCACCTGTAATTCTTGGAATTGCAAGAATGGTAGAGGATATTCAGAAGGCCCAGAAATTGTTTACCAGTGTAATCTAAGTCTGCTTAGAGCTAAATGAGACAGTGGTAAAAATGCATAAGTCCTGCCTATACTACAACCTCCATCACTACCATGAGTGCAGCTGCAATGATGGTTCACTACAAGTCCTAAATTTGCCATTGGGAGTGGCTGGAAGTGGGGATCAGAGCCACAGCTTTGGTTGATTGGCTCACTCCACTGAACAGAAGTATTGAAATAATGTACAAAATACAAGTTGAGTTGGCACAGAAGTGAAGAACACCTTGCAGTCTTTGTTGTCCGAGGATTCATCAACACTCATCAGTGGGACACTGTCTTATAGAGGTCCACGGGTATAAAATGAGAGCAGAACTTGACAGAGCTGAAACACATCTTATTTCAAAGTACAAAGAAATCATCATGACCCTTGCTAATTTAATACCACTCTTTCTATGAAAGCGGAAATGTCCTGACAGGCCTGGTCACTTGCAGACCTAAAGTTTAAGCTATTCTGCATTCACATGTCATCATTTTTATTTGAAGACTTAGTTATCAGTCATGTTTCTTATCTTGTTTGCTGTTAGTCTTCTATTAACTTTATCTTATCTTTTCTTTTGGTAAGGTATTTGGAGCAGGAACAAGCTGAGCATCAACCTCTGAGGAAGAAGAGCAAGCGCAGAATAAATGCTAAGCATGAAATAGAGACCAGAGCCATTGTCATGGCAACGAGGATCAGATGTGAATGGTTCAGCTGCCACTGTGCCAGTGGGTGGGTGAAAAGCCTTACTTCCGGACTCATTGCCGAAATCTTTGATTAAACATTTCAGCTCTCTAAAATCTGCAACCTAATTCACAGAAATTCCAAATTAAAAGATCTGGAAAAAGAACATTTGGATACAAACTAAGTCAAAAACAGCTTATTATTGTAGAACATGGATTACTATATTGCTATATTATATAGGGCAAAATTCTCCGAGGTGCTGAGCACCTTTCAAGATTTGTCCCTTAGCATTTTATAGGAATTGTTACAGTTTTCCAAACATATAAATAGCTCCTAATGGAATATCCTTAAACATTTGTTTCCCCAAAGTCCAAATACAAACAGAATTTATATAGTGAGTACAGCGTGTATGGGTCTGTACACTACATAGAAAAAGGACATGATCACTGTCACATGGGGTAAACAATATAAAAAAAATAAATGATTTCTAGAAAGTATTCTATTTACCTTTCTTTTTTTGCTGAAAAGATCATGTGTGTTTGAAACAGCTTCTCAAATAGCATAGATCTATTCTCCCTATACCAGCCAACAAACAGCTTGCCTGCATTCCCAAAGTTCAGTACATTAACTATTTAAAAAGAAGTAGTGGACACACTGATGGAGTCTCGATGAAAGACCTGTGAATCCAGCCCATGCTTTTCCTGGCTAGTGAAAGAATGTCATGAGAAACTGCCACTCATGGCTGAAATAGACAATACCTCATTCAGGGAAGTAATCTTTCCCTTCCTCCTTTAAACGTGCAACAGTCCACCCAACACAGAATAAGCCAACCTTAGATACATCGATTCTAGCCAATTATTGCCCAGTATCAAACCTGCTGTTCCTGAGTAAGCTCGGAGAAACCAAAGACCAACTACAAACGCATGTAATACAATAGTGACGATATAGAAAATATGGAGCTTAATAACAATAATGCCAGACATCCACATTACACCAGAATCTTGGCATAACTTAGGCCTAAGCCTTCAAAACATGTCGAACAACAGATGCTGTTTTTCTATGTTTCACACAGAGGAGATGTAGGCTGAATCACTACAACAGCTAACTAGCTAAGATTAACCACAAACTCTTGCTAAGTTGTGAAGTAACTTCCTTTTTTATGCCTTTTCTTCTATTTTATAGATTTTATGCCTATAAATTTAAAACATACTATATCAAATATAACTTTATCTACTGTATCCTAAGTTATATGGTTTTATTACCAGATAAAATAATTTTTTTAAATGTTAAGATTTAAGAAACAATATCAGAATATTAAAGCTACCTAAAGGCATTCTGAAACAGACCCCCTTCAGTTTGAGGTTGTTTCATTGCTTAGGCAATCTGATCATGAAGTATGGCAAATAGTTCGGACCATGCTGTCTATTTTAAATAGAAATGAATCAGTAAGAAATATATGACTGATCGTTAAAATGATATATACAAGGTATTTTTTTAATTAAAGAAGCTGATACATTAAAATGGTATGCTGAGAAGCCAATGTGAAGGGAAAATCTTTAAGGTGAACCAACCAAAATGGTATAAGACCTAAATGACCAAAAGGCCTGATCAACTGTGATTGGCAGTTGCACAGAAAGACTTTCACATATGAAGCAAACCTACTAACTTTATCACTAAGGTGTAGGGAATTATCAATCACTGGTATAGAAGGGTATACGGTTGTTTTGTATTATTTCATTGACTATAATATCCTACTGGTGATAGAACAAGCAAAAGGGTTATATAACTTTATATTGCTGCATCATGAACTACTTAAAGCCAGAAACATCAAGGAGTGTGAAGAGAAAGACTTTGTTCTGACTTCAAAATGAACTTTCCTGCAGCCAGCAGAGTGCTGGAGGAAAGAGCCTGGAGTCATGCAAAGTTGGCCAAAGGATCACAGTTCAAAGGGCCCACCGCAAATAGGTTAAAGATGGGAATTAGGCCAGCAGGTACTCAGTGTGTGGTCTAACATGTCTTACACAAATTGGTATGACACAAGATGTTTTACATGAAGACAACAGAATTTTCCAGACAACACTGCAAGAAACCATAAAGGAGACAACTTGTTTTCTCACTGGACGATAAGAACAGGACCGGCTCTAGCTTCGGCAGTTTCACTGTCGGAGGTGTTTGGGGTTTTTTCCGCTTGGGGCAGCAAAAAACTTAGAGCCGGCCCTGCATAAGAAGAGACATAGCTTGTTGGACATTTCAGATCTTTGCCAGAAACATGGGTCACTCTGATTGTCCCACATCACCTTTGTCAAGCAGAGGAACCAGGTCATGCCACCCAGGAGAACACATATAAAATGCCCTGTGTTGTTCAACACATTACTCCTTGAAGCTGAAACATCTGGACAAGGGAGCAGGAGAGGACTGATGTGAGCAGGACAGTTATCACCTGGCCAGTGAGAGCACCCCCAGCTTGGTAACAACTCAAGTCTTGTCTCTGATAAGCATCCTGTTGACTCTTTTTTACAGTCCTATCTAGGAACACCACTGTGAAATCCAGAAAGTGAATAAGAATACAACTGTCATGGCAGTGAATTCTATCTTGAAAAACCAGTCATTGCAACTGTAAAACTGAACTCGAAAACCAACCTTCATTCCAGTTCTAACTGATAAGTAGAAAAATGACATATGTGTATTGTTTACCCAAGTGACAACATGGTTACATTAAGCTAAATGCTACTTCGAAAGTATGTGCGTTAGTTAAAATTCTCTGAATGATTAAAATGTATGATATGTATTTGTCTTTTACTAACAAGTTTAGCCTTAGTTGTCTAGAAGTTATGCCAAATCAAGAAGTAATTGAGAACATTGAGGCTGGAGAAACTCATTACACTAGCTAATCTTAGCATTGATTGTAATAGGTAACTGTGCTGCCCTACAGCAAAACTTAGCTCTGAATACAACTGCGTGTTTCAAAGAGTTCAACCCAAAAATCACACAATTTGTGGTCAAGACCTTCTTAGACAAAAGCAGCAGCTTTGGCTTTTAAGCTTTTACCACTATTTGAAACTTTAGTTAAAGTGGCATACGAGCTTACAGCAGTAGTGAAATTCCCGAGAAGTTAGAGTAGCTGCAAAATAATTACTTAATTATGTATTGGGTTTAATGTGTGATAGGCTTGTGTGTGTACAAGTGGCAAAGCTTGGTTACGAGTAACACCTGGTAAGGTAATGTTGATATTAACATTTTTTGATAAAAAATAGCTTGTCTAAATTTGTATATCTGCTTTAGAATGGTTTGGGTTGAACTGACATGAGCAGACTCATAATTACATTGGCATATAAACTTGAAGATAAATAAGGATCAATATTGAAGGATCCATAGTTCCACCATGATACCAAAATCACCTGCCCAGACTAGTACAGAACTAGGAACTCGCCTTTGTAATGAGTATAAGAAGTCCTTGAATTGATTGAACAGATTTATTATCTCTTACAAACGGTAACATCCCATGTTGAATTTAATTTTGACATAGTGTTTACAATCATATAACCATCTTTATTTTTCTTTCTGTAATTCTTTTTTAATTAAAAGCTATTTTGGCTAATAAAACTCAAATTTATTATAATCTGAGTCTCTACTTTAACTAAGGAACACAAATCTAAAGAACAAAATGCAGCAGGGTAACTGGTTAATTAAATTATTTAACCAATGTGTGTTTTATAACTAAGGCACTTCATTTTCAGTTTTTATTTTATTTTTTTAAATTTCCCAGGAATTTAACAATTTGTATAAAAAAATTAAAAACAGGTGAAAACCACTGCAAAAAATTAACTTCAGTTTTCTGAGTAAATATCACTTTAAAAAAAACCCCAACAACCTTTATGTTCTGAAACAGTCAGATACAGTTTTTTGGTTTTTGACTCATATTAGTTCACTAATTTTAATTTGCCTTGAATGTTGATAATTATCCACACTATCTGTAAAAGCTGGTAATGCGTATGTCATAGACATGGGATTGTCTACAATATGGACACCAGCGCTCGAGTCATTCTGGCCCAGCTTTTGGTCCCACACCCTGTTTTGGGAGAAAGATAGCGGCTTGGTAATCTGGGCTACCCCAGTTACCGAGGCACCATCTCTTCCTGAAGTGAGCCTGGAAGTAGAACAGGTGGAAGAGACAGCATGAGGAGATGGCAGCTTTGCCTTCTCCAGCCTCTTCCACTTCTGGGTCTGCTCTGGAAGGAGAGATGGTGGCTCAGTGACTTGGGCATCCCAGGGTAACCAAGATTTTGTTACGGTTATTTTTAGTAAAAGTCACGGACACGTCGAGGACAACAAACAAAAATTCATGAAAACCTGCAACCTGCCTGACGTTTACTAAAAATTATTGGGGGGTGGAGGACTTGAAGGGGAGGCGACTGAAGCCAAAGCCTCGCTGGGGGGGAGGGGGGGGAAATGCCACCACCCACCATTGCTGACAGCTCTGGGGCCCTCACTGCACCTCCGGCAGCTCAGGGCTCCAGGGTCCACCAGCTGACAGCTCCAGCTCACTGCCCTGGGGCATGGGGCTGAAGCTTTCACAGAAGTCTCAAAATCATGGAATCCGTGACCTCAGTGACAAAATCTTATCCTTACTCATGAACCTGAAGCTCTGAAATGTGTGATCATGAAACATTAGTATAACTTTTACTTTTTTGGGTAGCACAAGCTATAGAGGTCATATTCAGTAGAGAAATAGTTGTTTGTTCTGTTATATTCTCATTAACTTCAGTGTTATTAAATAATTCATATGGAGAAGAGAAAGTACAATAATCTAAATAATACATTATTGATACACTGTAATCTAACCTTTTGTATTTCAAACACCAAATCCAATAGTACATGATAAATACTTATTAGTTCATAAAATGTAGATATTAAAGAGAATGACAATTAGACCCAGAATCTAAGAATATAATCTGTATAATATTTAAAGTGTTGCTGTGGAAAGTTCCTAAAAAGGAAGAGGGACGGGAACCAATAAAGCAAACACCTTTACACCTCAAGAGTTCCCCAATATGAACTATGTCTAGGGTCCTCTGTTCAGTTTATGTTTTTTATATATCTTTTCAAGGAGATAAATTGATACCATTTATCAAAACTTTTATGCTACACCTCTACCCCGATATAACGCGACCCGATATAACACGAATTCAGATATAACGCGGTAAAGCAGCACTCCGGGGGGGCGGGGCTGCGCGCTGCAGCAGATCAAAGCAAGTTTGATATAACGCGGTTTCACCTATAACGTGGTAAAATTTTTTGGCTCCCGAGGACAGCGTTATATCAGGGTAGAGGTGTATTTGTTTCTTAATTCTGTATAGCCAAATACCATGAGGATAAAGGAATTGTGCCAAATTATGTAACAGACTGAGTTTGATCTATATAATTTTTCTTACCATATGCAGTTAGCTGCCACTCAAAGCCATTCGCCATAAGTCAGGGGAATTTGTTTACGCCCCTTTACGAGGCTGCACATTTTAGAGTATGACAACAGAAATCAAAGCAGTTATCTAAAGAGAGCTATTTCTTTGGAAATTACACCAGCAGACCAAGTGTGAAATATACTGGACAGTACTTTCACAGTATCTTTAAAAACATGTACACACCTTTTTCACATACATATCTCCAATATGGAGATATGTAGCACCCATATTTACAGATTTAGATGGATTCTAAAATATAATATGTTGACTTTACTGTCAACCATGATGTTTCAGAAAGGGAACACTCACCCACTTCAGAGGTGTGTTCCCCTTTGTTTTGTAGATGGTTGAGCTCTGAGGTTTTTTATTGGCATACCCCCTTACATAAGAACAGCACTACTGGGTCAGACCAAAGGTCCATCTAGTCCAGTATCCTGTCTTCTGATAGTGGCCAATGCCAGGTGCCCCAGAGGGAATGAACAGAACAGGTAATTATCAAGTAATCCATCCCCGGTCGCTCATTCCCAGCTTCTAGCAAACAGAGGCTAGGGACACCATTCCTGCCCATCCTGGCTAATAGCCATTGATGGACCTATCCTCCATGAATTTATCTAGTCCTTTTTTGAACCCTGTTATGGTTTTGGCCTTCACAACATCCTGTGGCAAGGAGTTCCACATGTTGACTGTGCGTTGTGTGAAGAAACACTTTTTGTTTGAAATTAATAGGCAGCAGGTTTAATTTGGAGACCCCTAGTTCTTGTGTTATGAGAAGTAGTAAACAACACTTCCTTATCTACTTTCTCTACACTAGTCATGATTTTATAGACCTCTATCATATCCCCCCTTAGTCATCTCTTTTCCAAGCAGAAAAGTCCCATTCTTCTTTCTCGCTCCTCATATGGAAGCTTTTCCACACCCCTTATCATTTTTGTTTCTCTGTACCTTTTCCAATTCCAATATATCTTTTTTGAGATGGGGTGACCACATCTGCACACAGTATTCAAGATGTTGGCGTACCATGGATTTATATAGAGGCAACATGATCTTTTCTGTCCTATTATCTATCCCTTTCTTAATTAGTCCCAGCATTCTGTTCACTTTTTTGACTGGATGTTTTCAGAGAACTATCCACAGTGATTCCAAGATTTCTTTCTTGAGTGGTAACAGCTAATTTAGACCCCATCATTTTATATGTATAATTGGGATTATGCTTTCCAATGTGCATTACTTTGCATTTATCAACATTAAATTTCATCTGACATTTTGTTGCCCAGTCACCCAAGTTTTGAGAGATCCTTTTGTAGCTCTTCGCAGTCTGCCTGGGTCTTAACTATCTTTAGTAATTTTGTATCATCTGCAAATTTTGCCACCTCACTGTTTACCCCTTTTTCCAGATCATTTAATATGTTCAATAGGACTGGTCCCAGAACAAACCCCTGGGGGACACCGCTATTTACCTCTCAGAAGTTTGACATGACGCTATAAAGAGATCCAGCTATCTAATCTGCTGTCCAGTCCTGCAAGCTACTAATTTAGAGCTAATGAAACAAATGTCCCCTTGGAGATGCTGCTCCTCCTTATATTGCTCTTCTCCACTATAGTGTCAGGAAGGACCTCTACTACCCTCTTAAAATCCTGCTTCTTTTTGAGTTCAGCTCATATCCCTAACTAAACAGGAGATGCTCTCTCAGACCATGAACTGAATCAAGTAATCCAATTTATCAAGATGGGATTCTAAAAAACTGACCCACTGCAACCAACTGTTGTGATACACCAATCCTCTCTAGGTTTCTAGAGATGTGCTCTGAGCACCATAAGCTTGAATGCAAGCACTTGTACACTAGGCTGAACAGGCTCTATACCGGGTGGCTCACCATTAATAGAGTCCAGATAACAGAGGATGTACTTTACTAGGGCTCCCAGAAAATAAAAGGTGCAAGCAACCTAGGTATAATTACTTTTACTGCTACAATACTCATCAGCTTAAAATTACTATGCTAGCTCCTGGGGCAGTCCAGTACCTGGGTATAAAGGTAACTGTATTCCATGGGGATCTTCAGGCTTAGTGCCAGGGATACTTCCTGTCCTTTCCTCTCACAGAGGAATGAAACAATGGCCCGCAGACCAGTGGCTAGAGCTCAATTCTTCTGTCCAGTCTTGTTGGGCCCATCTGCATGGTCCTGGTGTCCACACGTGCAGTTAACACCTTCTGCTTGCAGGCCACTGTGCTATATCCTGTTGCTATGACAACTGCCAACAACAGGCTGGTTTACTGTTCAGCTCTCAGTTTCTCAGTCACAGCTCTAAGGCTGATGACTGCCCAGCCTTCTTTCTGACAGCTAACACCTAGGCTAGAGTTCATGTGCAGCTTCTTGCTCTCTGCCAAGCCTGATCCCTGGTGATCTCTTTCCTATTCTCTCGGCATTGTGGAGGTCTCTACTGACCAGGTTTTGAAATAGGTAACAGTCCTTTCCCTTCAGTTCACTCTGGACGGTTAGAAAGCATCCAGTAATGAGCCAGCAAGATCAATATGCTATAATCCTCACCAAAAGAAGAGATTAGTTTAACATGATTTAGAGGTCTGCAGCTTAAAACTGACAAGAAAGGAAGGATGGGTGGAAGTATGATCCCTTTCTTGTTTTATGGTCACGCTGTGTCACAGCACCAGCACAAGACCAGCCAGATCTCCATGAATCAATAGCAAGTGGTCCATGACCACATTTTGGAGACCATTGCTTTAAATCCTACTACTGAATGCTTTGTTTGTAAGTGGCGTCCATGTGAGCTCCCACATTACTTTCCTGATGGTGCTGAACAAAAACAAGTAATTCTGAAAGGAGAAAACATTATTTGCTCCATCACTGGTAAACTGCCTGTAACCAATTATGATTCCACAGTAAGGTGATCTTAAAAAAGGTGCTTTGGTACTCCAGAAATGATCAGCATGTGCCCAGTGTAGTGCATGCCACACACTGCAGCATACACAGTTAATTTTGTTCTTTATTCTCTAACTTCTGCTTTAAAATCCTGGAGCTTGGAATTTTATATTTTCTTACCACCTGGTTAAACATCAGTTAACCTCTTGGCTCTGGCTGAATGTGTCCCCCATTAAGCCAACTTTATGCTAATTCTGTCTCAAATAAACAGCAGCCATTGCTATTCACTATCATTAAGCTAAATCAGCTCCTTGGGAGACGTCCTAATAAAGCAAGCATCTGTCTCAATTAAAGGTGTCACAAATAAGTGGTGTATGCTGTAGTTAGTTTAAAAAAAATGCAAGACATTCATAATCATTTTAATGAAAAAATATAATTCAGTTAGTGTACTGTCATTTTGACTGCATTTTCCAACAGTCTGCACTTGTTAATTTACTTAATGAAGTTGCTGAAGTAAATTGGGAGTAGTCTCCACTTTATCACTCTCGAATGCATAAAAACCGAACTGAGCTGAATTCTTTTTTAAAATCTTATTAGAAAACAGCTCTAAAATATTTTAAAGCCACTCTCATTCTCTGCTACTTGGTACAACATTTTCCTTTTTGATATTACAGAGCATCTCCTTTTGAATTAAGTATTTTTCTCATTTTCTTTGGTCAGAAGTCGCATATATTTAGTTTTCTGAGGTTAGTATCTATCCTTTATCTACTTGGCACCAGAGAATAATGAATGAGATCTTCTCCTCAAGGCCCTTCATTTTCAGTTTTTATTTATTTTTACCAATTTTATTCCCAGTTTTCACAAAAGCCATTATGGTTTTTTTAAAAAACTGATTTTCATCATATTTTGGAAGTGCCAGAACTCCCCAGACCCATCTCCCTGCTCCAGGAGACATGGATGCTTGGCAGCCTGGGCCACTCAGCGTACTGAGCCACCATCTCTCCCCCAGAGTGGACCCCGAAGGAGAAGAGGTGAGGGAGATAAGAGCACCATCTCCTCATGCTGCCTCCTCCACCTCTTCCACTTCCAGGCCTGCCCCAAGAGAGATGAAGACTCTGTAACCAAGTTACTGACATACCATTTCTCCTTCCAAAAGAGGCTGTTGGCTCACAAGTCCCAGAAAGACTCGAGTGTTGGTGTCCATACTGCTGTTAATCCCATGTCCACCACATACATATTACCAGCTTTATAGATAGCAAGGACAGTTATCAGCATGCAAAGCGAATCTAAGTTAGTGAATTACTTTTCATGTCAAAATGGGTCAAACACAAAAAATCATCTGATGTTTTACAACAAAAGGATTTTTTCAAAAGTTTAAAAAAAAAAATCAGAAGAGAGTGATATTTACCCAGAAAACTGTAAAGTTAGTTTTCGCACTGATTTTCACATGTTTAATGTTTGTAACAAACACTGATATATTCCTGGGAAATTTTAAACAAAATAAAAACCGAAAATGAAAGGCCCCAGGTGTCCTTCACTAGCAGTGCATTTCACAACAGAAAATCCTTATACCCATCAAATGTTACTGGAGCTTCAACCTTTTTGAAGCACTTATATTTTCTGTTTTTAATCAATTGTGGTCAAGGCATTGATGACACAGACAGCATATCACCATAAGGTTATCTTTTATTAGAGATCTTATATTCCATTTCCCCAAAAAGATATAAAACCTTCCAAGAGAAAATATTAAAAACCTTCCATTTAAATCAGTTTGTTTCAGAGACACAATGAACAAGAAAAATCAAAGACATTTAAGATAAGGGAATGTTAAAAAATCTCAATACAGGTACAACTCTGGTCTGGAAAATAAGTACAATGTTTGAAACCATATCTTGAACAGCATTTTCTTTAAATCCATATTTGTGGAAAATAAGGATGCTTGGATCTCTTAACCACCAGTGCAGCTATGAAAATTAGAAAAAATGTAAAAGAACATGATTAATTGGTGTATATATAGTGAATGCACAGAAAACCAAAAATGTCACCAAAACTGCAATAATACAATTAAAGTATTGGGTAACCATTCACAGGAGGCATGGAAAAAGAGCAAGAGCCCAATCTTGAATTGATCACCCAGGCAAAATCTCTGTTTGCTGACTTTGGTGGAAGTTTTGACTGAGATTAGGAGTTCAACATTGGGCCCCAAATTGACTCAAAGTCATAATTTACCATAACTTATAACTTAAACAGAATGCATTTAAGTTTTTCCCTCTGATAAAAAAATTTAAATTACTAGAACAAAGCAGAAGTCTGCTGGTTAAGGAGTATTCAGGCATTATAATTGTACAGCTGGTAACAAATGAAAAACTGATACAATACATTGTTTAATTATATTGAAACAGATCCTTTGGAAACAAGTCCAACAGGCAAGAATACTTTAAAATTTATTGCATCAAAATTTTAAATTTTCTGCTTAACAGAATTTAAGATATTATTTTGAATATCCTCTTTGCACAGAATGCACAGAGTGCTCTGAAGATTTCTCATCTACATATTCAACAAAAATAGAAAATGTTACCACAATTTTCCGCTGGTAAGCCTAAAGACTGTAAATTTCAACTAAAAAGGGAGAAAAATTAAAATACTGTAACGAAGAAAACTTACAGTACATGTTTATTGCATGAAAACATCAATGTACTGTTCTACATACTCTCAAATATAATTCTCACTTTTCATAAATGGTTAGTGGTCAATATATCCTTGACATAATTCACACCAGATTCTGCTAAATATTCTACTCTTAAGTACAAAATATTTAGCAGATTGAACTAAATTATGAATTATGCAATCATGATAAAGAGAGATCCAAACCATGACAGTACATACAAAAAAAAAAAAAAAAGGTAGGTAATTTAATTTTATGTTTGAACTTGGATGTATGGCTACAAGATAGAAATTGATATACCACAGCACCAAAATTACCTAATTAAAATAGTACAGCAGTCAATTTTAGAGTTAGCAGACAGTACGTCTTTTTCAGTTAAGAGGATTTATCATCTGTTAATATTAAAGAAAATCACTGATGAATGCATAAATAAAGCCTAAGCAAAATGAAGTCAGAAGTACAAAGATTAAGGAAGATCAGTAAAGGGAATAATACTCAGACACAAATTAGTATATTTTAATTGTAAACAGTAGCTGTATTCAGGGAAATAGAATTTTCATACTCACATGGCTTCAGCACTCAATGCAAAATACTTGATATGGTGAAAATGAAGTGAGAGGAGTAAGATGCTATTCCTCAATAAGGTAAACATTGACAACATATGTAAGCATGATTATTAGGTTTGAAGAGTGGCATTTTTAAAATATAGGCACGTGATTCTTAATGTACAGTTTACTACAATCTGTGAAATGCAAATACATTGTATGATGGGTTTTGCAAACTATGTCTTATATACTATCAATTCTCTGCATCAAGTTGCAGTTTCCTTGACAGTGGCTGAATTTGAATATTACAATATTCCTTATTCTTCCAATATTTTGTTTTATGACATTGTTTCAGTACATTCAAATAGTCAAAATGTTCAGAACAACACAGCACAAATTTGGTGCCTGAGGACATAGATCAGAGTGTGGCCAGCATGGTCAAATAGAAGAGACACAGTTTAAGTATTATATAAACTACCCTTTCCCCCAAAACAGTGATGTGGACAGTAAAATAGTAACGGGACACATTAAAAAATAAGGCACATTTATCTTGATATGGTAATCTTGATATAGAAAACCCATTTCAGAGAACATCAGTATCCAAATGAGTTTTGTAAAAAATCTTGTATTCATGATTATTACAGATTTACTTTTTTATTGTATATGATAATGGAATAATTGCACATATCCCAATGTGTCAAGTAACGAAATGGGACTTTTATTAAATATTTCTATAATTTTCCATTGCAGGATTAATTTGAAAAATCTCTCTTTTCTTAAGCTATGAAATTCACAAAGTGATGGTAGGGCAAAAAAAAGTTAAAAACTACCATCACTTACAAGACAAAGTCTCCGGTCTTTCACTTTACCAAAGAATTCAAATCTCCATCCCATAGAATAAATTGAAATTCAGTATGGAATAAACTGAGATTACTGTCACTTATATAAATGATTTCAAATATTTGGACATTAGCTATTACACAAGAGCTTTTTATTCCATTTAAGTTCCAAGCTTTATTAGGGATTTCAACATTGCAATTATTTGTATATAAATTAATCAAGGCTCAGCAAAACAAGTCATTTAATCCCACTCCCTCTCCCTTCAAAAACAAAAAACCCCAGAAACCATTAATTATCATTTAACCTGAGATTCAATTTATTGTCGAGAGGTTAACATCCTTAGAAATTTCTTCATGTGTTGCGTTAACTTATACTGATGTTGGTATTTTATGTAAAAACAAAAAAGTTGTTTGCAACATGGCTATTCACTGTGTTGGTCAAAAAAATAATTATAGAATGCATGTTTTCTCACAGTATCCAGAAGCTGGAATAACAATGTGCTTCTTTATTGCACGTCAAACTTAGAGGAAATATAACTGCAGATTCCTCTTCACTATATGAATATTAAAGCCAGGTTTCATCTCAGTCGAATCCGGAACGTATTTATCTCCATAGAACTCATATTGATCTCACTAATATTTCTGGCATCTGGAGGCGAATGCATCAAAGATAAAGATGTAGGTATAAGACTTTCAACGATTAGCTTATTAAAGAGTTTGTGCACCTTTATCTGAAAAATACAAAATTAAATAAAAGTCAATGATATTTAGAAAATTTAATACAAGTTTGAAAGCCAATTTTAAAGTAACTAAGGGCTTGTCTACATGATATAGCAATGCGCACTATGGCTGTATAAATTCTAATGCACATTAGAGTATTGCACACTAACTGGCCCGTGTTGACCCTGCTGGTGTGCATTACAAGTTCCCCACTATGCATTAATGTAGTGATGTTTGAAACAGTACTACATGAATGTGCACTAAGGAACTTTTAGTATGCACCAGCAAGGTCAACAGAGGCCAGTTAGTGTGTGACACATAGTGTTCATTGCTGCATCATGTAGATAAGCCCTTAGTTACTGTAAAATTGGCTTTCAAACTTGTATTGCAATTGCAATTACTGCACACTGCAGAACCGTGTAGACAAGCCCTAAATTAATGATCATTATAAAGGTTTAAAATTAAGTTATGTCACATCTCATTACAGGTAACAGCATGCGTGACAGAGAATCATAACATCAAAGTCATTGAAAATTCCTAACTGACCATATTTAAAATGTTATAAGTTATGCTAGAAAGAACCCATTAGACACTAGTCACTTTGTGTCACATTTGAAAGCAACTAATTAAAATGTATCAATAAATAGGAGGTTTTATTATAGGCATTATGTTTGGCAATATTATAATGAAAATTTTAACCAAGAAAACATTTCATCTTGCCCTACTAACCTGCCAGACAACCCTGCAGTAAACTACTTCCAGGTTGGATTAAACCTACTCTGTGAATGTTATGGATTCATTACCACCAGACAAAATTCTATGACCACCCCCACCCCAAATCTGATTACATAATCAAAGAATCAGAGATGGTAAATTCATTAATGTTTGTGAAGTGTTCAGATACCACAGAGATGTGGGTCATACAAGTACCCAGATACACAGAGAAGTTGATAGAAATGCTTGGGTTGCTATGCTGTTTGCTGCAACCTTCAAGGCAGCATTCACATGAAAGAATTCATATTTATGTTAACTAATCATATGTGCAGAAGACAAATACATTTAAAACTGCATAATATAAGTATTTCCGTAGTAAAATCATTTTAAACAAAAAGCTACTATTTGAAATCATATTTACAGAAAGTTAATAAGACTGAACTCCAACCCGGAAGTTTATGGCAATGTTTTACTAGGGTATTTTTACTTGCCAATACCAAATTAATCTACACACATCAGAATCTTCATATAGTTGTCAAATATAGACCATGTTACTTGGCTTTCAAAAACATTAAATCACAAGCATCCTGAAAATACGGCATTTTAAAAAATGAAATAAATAATTGTTCAACCAGAATTCATACCATAACTATTTTAAAGCATTTTAGATTAAGCATGTATGCAAAAATTACCTTATAAGCTAAAAATCCTCTAATATTTCAACATACCTTTCCCTGAGTAGTAGAGCATAATAGCCCTGTGTCTTTGTTTGAAAATTTACAGTCAAATCCTTTTCTGTGAAGGATCAAGGCTGCTTCATCAGATGGCCCAGAATCTGCCTGCAAACACACAAAATGTAAGTGTACCTTGGAAACTAAATGCTACAAACAGGAGACTTTTAGAACCTCAGACTAATCATTAGCATTTGACCTCTGCGCCACTTATGTTATGAATACCATTTTCCCTAAGCCGACAGAACACATTTCATGTAACAGTTGTAAAAGGACTGAATGTGCAAGAATTTTCTTTATTTTTAAAGTATCTTAAAAACCTGATCCTAAATTTAAATGCACTGGTAATAGTTGTATTAACAGGCTTCTCAGAATAAGCAAGGAAGTAAAGGCTTCATAATTATGCAAGCACACCTCCAGGTTTAATTACTGACCATGACTTTGGTCCCTGCCAAGCTTTAATACTTTAGGCTTAGAAACCTAGCTACTAATCAGTTACAAAATTTACTAGAGACTATGACCAATAATGTAAACTATGAGATTAACTGTGCAGGTTGGTACATGGGCCCAGAACCCACAAAAGGGAATATGCGAGAGTTCAGGTACTCATTGAAACTCAGTTGTGTTTGATCTAATATGTAAAGTCTCTTCAAGTAATAATCACCACAATTATTATTACTAATTGCTTATATTACAGTAGCATAAAAAAGCCTCAATCAGAACCTGTCTTGCTAGGGACTCTACAAAAACAAAGAAAGACAATACAGCTGTCTGGGAAATAATTTCACTTCCATGAAAAATTCCCAAATTGGAATGAAAAGCCAAAACTCCATATTTTTTCATGGAAGTGAACTTCTGCAATATTTTGTTTCAGAAATGAAACATGCTCCCAGTGCTCCCAAGGAGCCTGGCTGTCTGCAGAGGAGCCAGACGACCAAGCTGGCAGGATACACGGCTGGAAACTGAAGGACACCTGCCTGGTTTTCATCAAAAGTTTCATAGAAATCAACACATTTCCACAGAACATTTTGATTTCAATGAATTTGTGTTTACTGAAGGGAAAAACTTTGCATTGGAAAATTCCTGACCAGCTTTAGCAGAGTGTACCGGCTTTAAAGAGCTTATAAACTCAGATGACAAATCATGCAGGAAAGGGCAATAGACAGGAAAACACCAAAACATGTAGTTTTTATGTACAAATATACTTTTTTGTGGCCACTGAGCCTAAGCATTTGGTACTATCGAGTATTGGCACAATTTTAGAGCTGATCAGAAATTTTCTGACAAAACACTTTTCCATTGGAAGATGCAGATTTGTTGACAATTAACTTTTTTGTGGAAATGTGTAGATTTTGGTGAAACTTTCAATGGAAATCAGGCAGGCAATGGAAACTCGCCTAGTTTCCTGCCAGCTCAACCACCTTCCTGTCACCTCCACACAGCCCACCAAATGAGTTGCCACAGATTCATGGTGCCCAGGTTTCCTGGCTCTGCCCTTTAGGGGTAAAAGATTTTTTCAAAAATTGAACATTGGTCATGGGTGGGAAAGACTGTTTTCCAGCTAGCTCTAAACAAAATACTTCTACTAATTTCACAAAATCAGAGTCAATTCATTCTTTCTTTCATTTAGTTCTTCCCCATTAAGTATTTCTATTAATGTAATCAAAAACAGATTGTAAGTCAATAAATGCTGCAAAACACGAGATTTACATTTAGTGTGTTTATCAAACAGTAAAATATGAAAGTACAGTCATTTTTAGAGTAACCATCCTACAACCATCCTGCTATTCAATAATTAAGTCCATGCATTCTATCCAGTCTTAAGATCCATCAATGAACATGTACCATATATTTTAGCAGGAATGTCAGTACACTTTCACCCACTTTACAAAGGAGTGGAGGTATAAAAGGAAAGGGAAGGAATGCATAAAGATAACTTGTCCTTCAACTGAGCAGAAGGGTATCTGATAAGCCCCTTCCATTTCTTGCCATTTGAACACAAAATGTGGTAGCATTTGGCCTTCGAGTATGAGATTAATATCTGGACTGCAACAGTTACTGAGCAGTTGGTCTGCAACTGATTGCCAAATTGCTAGGTGGCACAAATACTTCCTGCCTCTGATAACTGAGAAGAAGGCTGCTCGTAATAGGAGCCAAGAGTTCTAACAAGTTTGCTTCTATGCTGACTTCCTTGATGAGCTCAGCCTGGGGCTGTAAGACCCACAGATGGGCTTCTCAGCATAGGTTTGAAGCTTTTTCATTATGGTGGGTACATCAAGTCCAGAATACTAAGAAACTATTATTACAGAATATACACAGGGCCTCACCAAATAGGCAAAGCTATGGATTAGCTGCAGGAGAGACCTCTGAGCCGAAGTCCAGAGAAGCAAAGAAAGTGGAAACTACCTTCACTACCTTCCTATCAAAATTTTTCACATTGTCGGGTGCTAGACTGGTCTACTAGGGGCTGTGGAACAGAAAAAAGAGGAGTTTGGGTGATCTGTGGAAAAATAACTCCAGATCCAGTCCAACCGCTCAATGCACATGAATTACTGTGACTACAGCAGAGGGTAGCTTCTGCTTCATATCTAGCTTTTTTCCTTGACTTTAGTATGGCTTTTGATACTGTCCCACATGATCTCCTCATAAACAAATGGTAGAAATATAGCCAAGATGGAGCTGCTATAAGGTAGCTAGATAATTAGTTGAAAAACCATTCCCAGAGAGTAGTTATCAGTAGTTCAAAGTCAAACTGGAAGAGCATACCTAGTGTGGTCCTGCAAGGACGGGTCCTGGTTCTGATTCCATTCAATATCTTCATCAATGATATAGATAATGGCAGAGAGAAAAAACGTATAATGTTTGAGGATTATAACATTATGGTAGGGGTTGGAAGTGCTTTAGAGGACAGGATTAAAATTCAAAATGATCTGGACAAACTGGAGAAATGGTCCGAAGTACATAGAATGAAATTCAATAAAGATAAATACAAAGCACTCCACTTAGGAAGGAACAATCAATTGCACACATACAAAATGGGAAATGACTGCCTTGGAAGAAGAATGTGGAAAGGGATCTGGGGGTTATATGGATCACAAGCTAAATATGAGTCTGTTGCAAAAAAAGCTAACAGCATTCTGGGATGTATCAGTCGTAGTGTTGTAAGCAAGACAAGAAGTAATTCTTCCATTCTACTCCATGCTGACAAGGCCTCAACTGGAGTATTGTATCCAGTTCTGGGCACCACATTTCAGCAAAGATGTGGATAAACTGGAGAAAGTTCTGAGGAGAGCAACAAAAATTATTAAAGACGTAGAAAGCATGACCTATGAGGAAAGACTGAAAAAATTGGGTTTGTTTAGTCTGGAGAACAGAAGACTGGGGAGAGGGGGGACAAGGTAACAGTTTTCAAGTACATAAAACATTGTTACAAGGAGGAGGGTGAAAAATTGTTCTCCGTAACCTCCGAGGATAGGACAAAAAGCAAGGGGCTTAAATTGTAGCAAGGGAGGTTTAGGTTGGACAATAAGAAAAATTCCTGTCAGAGTAGTTAAGCACTGGACCAAATTGCCCAGGGAGGTTGTGGAATCACTGTCACTAGAGTTTTTAAGAACAGGTTAGACAAACACCTGTCAGGAATGGTCTAGTTATTACTTAGGGTATGTCTACACTTACCTGGTAGTTCGGCGGCGAGCGATCGAACTTCTGGGTTCGACTTATCGCGTCTTGTCTGGACGCGATAAGTCGAACCAGGAAGTGCTCGCCGTCGACTGCGGTACTCCAGCTAGACGAGAGGAGTAACGCGGAGTCGACGGGGGAGCCTGCCTGCCGCGTGTGGACCGAGGTAAGTTCGAACTAAGGTACTTCGAACTTCAGCTACGTTATTCACGTAGCTGAAGTTGCGTACCTTAGTTCGAATTAGGGGGTTAGTGTAGACCTGGTCTTAGTCCTGCCCTGAGTGCAGGGGACTGGACTAGATGACCTATTGAGGTCCCTTCCAGTTCTACACTTCTATAATTCTATGATTCCTGTGCTCCTGGAGCAATCCCTTAGACAGCTGGCCACAGAAACAGCTCACACACAGAAGGGCTACAGGCTCAGAAAGCTGTTCAACAGCCCAAACTCTGCGTCTCTGTTTTCACAACAGAGTTCAGCAGTCAGATTACAGGTTCCGGGAGCTATACAATGATTCCCCCCCACTTTGAGCAACTTAAAGCCTTCTGGCAAGTAAGATTTCTGGCTGAGGAGCAGCCAATGGCAAGGCACAAAGAATTTGACAACACAAATAAAAACAGAAAATGAAAAACAGAACAATATATAAGACAAGGAGAGCAAATAAGAAAAAGCAGTCATACAGCAACAGTGCTAGATGTAAGGGGTACCATGAGTGTGCGGAAGGGGGTGGGGAAACGTAGTAAATGACATTTATCCATCAAAAGGAAACTCCAACAAAAGAAGATTGGAAACGACTGATCCAAGACACTTTCAAATTCAACCATCACTGTACTGACAAAACCCACTGTGAATGTGGATCACCTGGAATAATGAAGATGAGGTTGAGCCTAAATCAACTCATTGTCATGTTTTGGGTACACCTGAAGATTCAGTTATTGAAGAGAAGTTGCCACTACAGCCAGAGATTCAGTCAATATCCTTGATGCAAATACCCTTTGCTGGGTGGAAAGACAATACCATGTCCCAACTGGCTTCCTTGCTCAGTTAAGACTAAATGCATTTTCTATGAGACTCCTGTTATCAAGATCTTGAGGATGGAGAGCACTAAACCAAGTACTACAAGAAAACAACTATGGCATTCTGGATCACCTTATTGGTAAAACATCACCTCCCATAGCACAGTGTCTGATAGTAGAATAAAATCCCAAGCATTCATTACTGACTGAAAAGATAGAAAAAATAGTGTAACTGATACCACTAAGTAAAACTTGAGCTTTACTTGAAAGTTCCTCATTGAAAATAAGATTCTTAATTACTGAATTGTGTGTACATTGGAGAATAGTATTAAACAGGTATACTGTGTTTAGTACATTTGTGAGTCAAGAATTTTTCTCTATACTGTTTATTAGAATAATAACTCATTAATATATTATTGACCAAAATAATAAGAATGGGATAAAAATAAATTAATCAATATTGAGTTTCTAACTATGAAATACCACACTTAGTATTAGTTCAAAACATAATTTCAAAGTTAATTAAGTTACACTCAGAAAACTAGATAAAACATTTTTGTTTTGCACACAAAATAACAATGTCTGTGTAAAGAGCAGGTTAGAGAAACATCATTGAAAATTCATAGTGCAGAAGCCTGACTTCCTATAGGGGTGAAGTGATGCTAGAAATGACAAGCCAGTCATCCAGTGGACTTATCTTGTAGTCATCTGCATAACAAATGATGGTATGAATATTTCAACTCAGTTTTAAATTAAAAATTATTCTAATTAAGAATTTGAATCTATTAAAATATAAATGTATTAATAAAAACAATTACATGTTAATGAATGGACTTCAAGTAAAGTATAGGCATGTCTATGATTTAGTAATCATATAAGCTATGCCTACGCTGCAGAACACTTGCTTCAGCATGTAGGGAACATGTAGCTAAGACACCACAGCGAAATGCAAGCTACATCCACACTGCAGTGTATAGCTACATAATGCAATGAAAGTCTCTCACAGGAGGGACGCAGCAGGAAAAGGTTCTGGCAACAGGTAGCTGCCAGAGCCTTTCCCTAAAGCCTCCATCCTAACAGAGTCCTGCACTGCAGTGGGAGACAGGGACAGGCATCGCTTGGGCATATAGAGAGCTGTGATACGTGTCTTTCCTCGCTTAAGCAGTGCTTCACCATCTACATGACTATTTATACCTGTGCTGGGGGATTAGGGGGTGTGCAGTGTATGAACTCTACATGCTGCTGCAAGGACTGTGCAATGTAGACATACCCTTGCCTAGAACTATTTGTATATATCCATCCAACCAATGTGTAAAGGAGTGTAAGTAGGTCTAATTTATACAATGTGGTGGTGTAAAAGTGGCCTTCCCTCTACTTTAATCTATACCTCCTTACACCACCTCAGCATGTAAATTAGACTGAGCGTAATTAGGTCTAGGGGAGTGACTGAGTGTAAGGGAATCAAACTTACAACATCTCATACCTCACTTATGAATTTGGCTTGCTATGATTAATGTATGAAAATCTACTTTACTCTTCTCAGCCGTCAATAAAAATTATATATTCTCAGTCCTGTAAAATTTTACACATTACTATGGGACAAAAATTGCTAAGCTACTGCACTATCAAATCTCCCAACTTTTCTGTACAGCTGTCAACCCCTTCAACACTGATTTAATTTTGAACCCTCGACAGTTTAACACTGTCAGGTTCTTGGCTGATAAAAACAAAAACAAAAAAGCCCCGTGCCATGAATTCTCATAAGCAGTATCCCAGGGCAACACTGCTAAGATTTTGATCTGAGTGAGGGAGAAGGGCCATTTAAACAATTTTTAAGTGATTACCGTAAGACTTATAGTCATTTATTGGGAAGTTTAAGCAACACTATAAAGATACACATTTGCTATAAAAGAATATTTAAAAAACAGTTTTTAATGTCAAAAACTAATTTATTTATAGTATATCATTTTACATCAATCCACTTTTTTTAAAAGAAATTTTCCATATCCCTGAAGCACTACGACAGGAAGGTTGATGTTTTACAATATTAGGAATTACCATTTTTTCCTTAGAGGAACAAAATTTAAAATTGAAACAACATTTTATCATAGGATTTCTCTCATTTGCTCTTTCATGGACTCATTTTGATTTCTGCTGTCTTAAATCTAAATAATGCTTTCCTTGTAATTTTGTAATTGAAGGTTCTTTTTAATATGTAAAAAGGTAACACACTAACGTCTCTAAAATATGCATCAACAGCTAGAGTGGTGCAAAGAATTTATAATTGCAGGTAAGAAATATGTTTTGTAGGTTAGCAAATAAGTCATGACATTTATCATTTTCACTTTGAATTTTCTGACAAAAATGAAAGGTTGTTTCTTTGTACAAGAAATTCATTTCACTGGGTAATGCAGTTTTTGCTGTGGAAAAGAAAGGTTTCATACCTACAACTGTTATTCACTTTGCATACTGCCTCTGCAGATTTACACTTTGCAAGTGCACATATCAGTACTATAAAGCACTGACTGAACACATGCACCTTTGTGGTTACATAAAAGATCACAACCCCAACCAACCCATCCAAGCTCTGGATCAGCAGTGGCACTTGGAGACCAGTTACAGATAGGAAAATAGAGAATTCCTTCTGCAGATGTTCACAGATGGGAGTAAAAACCTCTTGAAGGAGGGCTGTAGCTCACAAATGAGGCTAGCAATTTGCTCTCCTGAAAGAAGCATCTGCTTTGGCCTCTAAGGGTATGTCTACACTGCAATTAAAAACCTGTGGTGGCAGGCCTGTGCCAGCTGGCTCGGGCTATGGAGCTGTTTAATTGTAGTGTAGACATTCAGCCTTGGCTGGATCCCGGGCTTTAGGATCCTGCGAGATGTGAGGGTCCCAGAGCTCAGGTTGCAGCCTGAGCCCCAACATCTACACCACAATTAAACAGCCCCTCAGCCTAAGCACCGAGAGCCAAAGTCAGCTGGCACAGGCCAGTCACAAGTCCCAGAATCACAAAATTAATGGTAAGTAAATTCATGAATTGAGCTGTTGTAAATGACATTGTAAAAATAAATCTGAGGGAACAGTGGCTTGAAAGAGTAGATCCTGGAGTTGTCAGTTATAAATTTACCTCCAAAGAAGGTGGTGGGTCCTGCAAAGGACTGATGTGGACTGGGCTCGTGTATCCGCCTCACATTCTGGTGAACACTTACCCCCACATCCTAAGTCCTTGAGGCTCATGTGAGGGGAACAAAGTCTTTGAACTAGAAGATAACGGGTTGCTATTGATGCCACATATCCTGTTGAACATCATGGTAGCTCGTTAATATTAAAATCACTGAATAACCCTATGTAGGAAAGGATGTGGGCAGAAGGGGAAGACATGGGCCCCCCGCATTAAAGATAGTATTACCTGTTCTAGAGTTATTGATAGTTCAGAAAGACAGGACCTATAATGCTTATGTATCAATGTACTGTCTGATACATCACAAACAGGGGCACAGGTGCGGTTTGCTGTGCAAATCAGATGAGGAAACAGGACGAGCTGCACATTCAACATCTATCTAGAATGTGTAGAAAAAATTATGGGAGATTTCAATCAGGGACACATGCTGGAGGTCTCATGCTGGTGTAAAACATCCTAGGAATTTCTAAAAAGTATAGATAACGTAACTTAAAAAACACTGCAACCACTCCGGGTAATTCTATATTAGATTTCATTCTGCTGGATAAAGATGTAAGATCATTGAATTAAAACTGATGGCTGCCTAGATTTAAGTGATCATGATCTAATTTCATTTGCTATGTGCAAACACAATATAGTCCTGACCAGTAATATATACACTTGTTGCTTTAAAAAAGGGAAAATTTCCCAAAGCTAAAAACCATTATGAACAAAACTGAGTTGGAGGAAATATTAAAGCATAAAATATGAAGGATAATTGGGAATTGTTTACAAAGGCTTTATTAGATGCCAATCTCCACCCACCCATTCCGCAGTCAGGAAAGAGGTCTTCTTCGGTTAAAAATAATCATGGTTAGAGGGTAGGTGAAAGCAGCAATACAAAAACAAAAACAACAAAAACCCAATATGTACCTAATGGAAAAAGAAGCAAGCCGATAGTAAATAGTACACATCAGCAGTTAGGAATTACAGACCATCATAAACAAAGCTAAAAGTATCAGTGAAAAATCTATGGCAAGTAGGGTGAAAAACAATTATATTTTTAAAAATATATCAGGAACAAATTAAATTCTTACAATAGTACAGATCTGACACTAGACAATGACAGTAAAATTATCAATCATGATGCAGAAACAGGAGACATACAAGAATATTTCTGTTCTGTATTCAGAAAGAAGCGAAATGGCTGTATCCATATCTTACAGGAGTAAGAAAATACTTTTTCCCCCCATCAGTAACTAGGGAGGCTGTTAAACAGCAACTATAAAAAATTAGTGGGACCAGATAACTTGCATAGAAAAGTATTAAAATAATTGGCTGAGGAGCTATCTGAACCATTAATATTGACTTTTAACAAAACTTGGAACACGGTTAAAGTTTTAGAGGACTAGAGAAAAAGCCAATATTTTGCCAGTATTTAAACACATGGAAAAACAGGATGACACAGGAAACTATTGGCTGATTAGCTATAGCTATAGTCAATTCCAACTATATCATGGAAAAGCTGATATAGGATGCAATCAGTAAAAATTTAAAGCTTGAAACATAATTAATGCCAACCAATTTGTTTTTAATGGGAAATAGGTAAACAACAACACTGTTTCTTTTTATTTAAATCACAAGTTTGGTTGATAAAGATAACTGTATTGGCATAATATACATATTTCTGTAAAGCATCTGATTTAGAATAATAGAAGATTAGGGTTGGAAGAGACCTCAGGAGGTCATCTAGTCCAACCCCCTACTCAAAGCAGGACTTAATCCTGCGTGACGTTCTAATAAAAAAATTGCGTTATAAAAAGTCAATGCGGCCATTTTAAATTAATTAAAAACTGGCTAGCTGATAGATCTCAAGAAGTAATTGTAAATGCAGAATTGTTGTCCAATAGTCTAGTGGGATCCTGCAGGAATCTGCTGTTAGCTCAACATTCTTCAAAAATCTTCAGATGACAAAAAATTTGGTGGAGTGGCAAATAACGACAGGATCAGGTGGCCAGTTATATAGACCACCCTAGATCTCTTGGTATGGTCGTATAATTTAAATACCATGTGTTTTAACACAGCCAAATGCAAGATCATGCATCTAGCAATAAAGAATGAAGGAAACTAAGAGGGAGTGTGTGATTGTATACTGGAAAGCAGTTACTGTGAAAAAGGGCTAAAGAGTTCTTGGGCATTAGGAAATAGTGGGGTCAGAAACTCTTTCTTCAGTGTGCTTGTGGCACCTCTTCTATGGCCCCCTATAGATGGAGGAAATCTTCCTCCAATAGGCCTCTCTCATGAGATGGGTCCCCAAAGAGGAAGGAAGAAAGGAGAAGAAAGTGAAGTGGCCTGGTGCAGAACTGTATGGAACAACCTTTGCAGGTATGTTTAGTACTCAACAGTTGGAAGTAATCCTGCACCAGGTACTGATAAAGGAGAAGACATAAGGTCCGAAGGATGGAGGCAAAGGTGTGTAGTTTTCAACCATCCCACCAAAAAGCTGTTGATTGGAAGCCAAAGTTCAGCTGATGAGCAGTGAGGAATCCTCCTTCTATATGGACATCTTTTATTAGAAGCAGGCTTAGTCAAGGAAGCAGACTGGCCACCATCTCGGAGGCTGCATCCCCTTGTTCCTGCAGAAAGGGAGACTTTTGGAAGCCGAATGTTGGATTCAAATGTTTCCTTCTTATAGCGGACAGACTTAGTAAGCTCTAAGGATCGGGCACCAACCTGTGTTGTTCTGATCTTTTCCAAAGGCCTCGGCCTTCAAAGGATGGTCTTTGATGTTCTTTTGTGACTCAGAGGACCTTAACCAGAAGTACCTTCCCTAAGGCTATATACACTGTGACTCTTTGTGGTCCCTGAGTCACATATACCTTTGGTTATAGCTCTCACATTAGTATCTGAGGCATTACAGGCTCCTCTCACTGAGTTTTCTCTAGCATTCAACTTTGGTAATCAAAGGCTTCTTAGCCTCTTTTTACTTCTCTGGTAAAGAGTCCAAAATGGGACTCCTGGTGTCCCATAGTGTGTAGTTATATCAAGATGTCATGGCCTGATAATTGGCTACATGAAAACCCAGGGAGTGGAGCAAGCAGGTCTTTCTGCCAAAAGTGCTCAGTTTGTATCCTTTCCTGTCAGAGGGAAAAGAGTGAGATGTCTTGTTACCATTGGCAAGTTCCTGTGCGGTAGATAACACCATGGAGTGTTGCTTAAGAATGTTATAGTGAAAATTGATGACCCTCAGTAGGTACTGGGTACATTCTGCCAGCTCTCTGATACTGGTGGTGAGGAAAACACGAAAGCCAAATGTCCTTGGATGAATTAAGATGGCCTGGATTAATAGGAATAGTCAATTTATCTTCAATATGCAGCTGCAAAATATCAAAAAGAGGATCAATTCTGTTGCCAAAACACCTGGTTCAAATTGAAGAGTGCTAACCATTAGCTCCAAAAGTTCATGGAATTGCCTTTGTTCATCCAGGAAGAAGCCCGTCTGATCCTCTTTGACGGGTGACTTGTCAACTCCTTCAGAAGGGGGTCTCATCCCACTCATCAGGTACTGACAATTCTTCTTGAGGAGAAGAAATGCCAATGCAGGTGCAGGTTGTGATTTTCAATTCTGAGCTCTGCAGCTCAATACCATATCCCACAAGTGGGAACATATAGAGGTTCTCAAAAAGAAATGTGTCCTATAGTTAGAAACTAAAGAAACTCAATATACTTAGTTTATCCAAAAGAAAGTCAAGAGATGACTTGATCACAGTTTCATAAGCATCAAAATGGGGAAGTGACTTCTAATAGTAGACTTCTCTTTAATCAATCAGAAAAAGTCATAATGAGATCCAGCACTGGACTGGATGGTTGTCAAGATGAAGGCAACTAATTCAGACTAGAAATGAGGCACAAATTTTTAACAGTGAGGCTAATTAACCATCAGAAGAATTTAGCATAGGGATGTGGAGCATTCTGCATCAAATGAGGACTTTAAATCAAGCTTGGATATCTTTTGTATATGCTATACCTGAAACATAAATGATGGGATTGATGTACACATTATTGGGGGAGGTTCTTTGGCTTGTTTTATGCAGATGACCATAATGATCTTTCTTCTGGCCTGAATCTCTGTGAATATATGATCTGAGGAAGGAAAGACAGGTGGGAATGTATACAGGCTGCATGAATCTGATGGAGGAGAAATGCATGGTCAGAGTACCTGCCTGCTCTTGACAATAAAGAAGGTATTTGGCTTTGCAAGGAGTAAAAAAGTTCTAATTAGGGTTGTCCCCATTTTCTGAAGATTCTTTTGACCACTTATGTATTTTAAGGGACTATTTATTCGGATGTCTACCTCTCAAGTTGTCTCTGAACGATTCTCCCTGATCCCAAATGCCTCCTTGTAGTTGGGCACCTTAACACTGGAGTTGCCATACCCTTTCCCTTCTCAAGTTCCAAAGGACTCCACAATAGGCTCTCCTGCCTCAATACCACCCCTCCTTGGGACAGATTTATTAGAACAATATAGTGTAAATAATCTATAACAAAGTCCCCAAACAGTCCATCTTTCACCCACCGTGCATTAGTCCTTAAAATCCCATGACATCTAGTCCATTGATGTAGCACATATCATAGTCCACCACATCTGGGCTCTTCTTCATTCTTGACCCTACAGGTCACTACAGGAATCAAGGAGGGTGGCTTCCCTACCTGCTGGAGGCTACTTTAACACTTTCTCTCCTGAGATTTCATGGAAAGACTTAATTAAGCCCTCTGATATTAAGTTTACTCTGCAATATCAAGTATTTTCTTCTTGAAGAAAGGCTCAGGTAGACCAAAGATTTAGTTGCTAACTTGCTCCCTTAAGTTTTAAGAGTTTCATCATCTTCTTGCTAAATAGGCCTGAACCTTCAAAAGACAATTTAAAAATTTGGATTTGAGGGACAGGCTGGAGGTCCCGAACTTAACAGCCATTGTATTTATCTTGTGGCAGCTCCCAATGAATAGCTAAATCATAAAGTAAAAACTGATCTGGTCATCAATGATGATAATTAGTGGTATGGAGAGTATTAGAAAATTATAACTTTGACCCACATAACCTAACCTCTTGGGACACTCTTCTGAGGTAAATAGAAAGATTTACTCCACTACATTATTGTGATTAATGTGCACAAGCCTTGTCAAGTAGTGTCAGGCTAAGCAGTGTTAGGCCTAAAACTTCCAGAAGTTGTAAAAAGTGGGTACAGTTAAATCCTGCAAGCATAAGCATAATCTATCTAGGAAGCTTCATAGACTAAAAAGAAAACTTTGTAAAGATAGATACAAACTTGTGGTTACTATGCTCTGCAACCAAATACCTCTTTAAGCTAACTCAAGCATTTTTGAGTCTAGCAAATTGACCACAATTAGCCGCATAATGAAGAGATAAGCTGAGCACAGGTGCACAGTTCATAAGATCAAGATAACCGCAAATACCACACTAAAACATTTGGCCACCTTGATTGGTTAACCTGTTTTAAAACACGGCCAGCAAATACCATATAAAAAAGGTGCAAAGACGCAAGTGTGTGTGTGTTGACCTAAAGGAGATCACTCTCTGTCAGGCTGCACCCCCTGAACCAAAGGGACTTGCGCTTCACCGACCATCTGTACTTGGCCAATAAAAAAAACGGTCAACTAAAGGCAACTTATCTTTGGAAAAATGCAGGGTAAAATTTTGGACTAAAAAGGTCTGGTTGTGCTCGAGCTAGTTAATCTTAAGTCTGTATTAATACTATAGTTTAATTATATTAGTAAATTGTTCAAGTTGTTTAAAGATAGTAGTAGTCAACAGTTAATCAATATATAGAAACTGTATATGTTTTTGTGCCTTGCTGAAAACAGGTACAGCACTGGTAAAGTTAGTAGTTTGTAAACAATAATAGCTTTGCATGTCGCTGTGGCTGTCTTCAGTATAAGTTGTCATTCAGTTTATCATAAAAAAGCCAGTAAAAGTTTATAAGTTGTTAAATAAGTTAATAAAAAGGTTAAAATTAGTAAACTATAGTTAATTAATGTATCAGTATTGCATATAAAATTTGAGTTGGTTGGAAATGGTTACAATACATGTAAAGTCACTAGGCACATTCTGTCTGTGTTGCCTTTATGATTGTAAGTCGTTAAAAACCTTTCTTAAGAAATAATTAGCTGCTTAGTTTCTCTTTTGCGGACACTACTCAACCTCATTACATCTGTGTTGGGTGGTGGGAAGTAGCAATCACCCAAAGCCCCCCTAGGGTCCTGATGTATGCCTCCTTCTTCCATTAATCTCCACAATTATGTGTGTCAAACCTACACATCCCATTGAACCATTTACTTCGGGCTGAAGCTCTCTCTTCACTCTCCAAAGGCATTTGGACCACAGCCACTGCAACTCAAAAGGTCCAGAGACATAGATTGGCAGGACTGAACAGGAAGTCACTCATCTTGTGCAGTAATGATGGTTCTTTGAGATGTGTCCCCCATGGGTGCTCCACTGTAGGTATATCTGTGCCCCTGCACCTCTAATTGGAGATTTTAGGTAGCAATGTGCATTCAACCGTTACATGCGCTCTCCCTCCCTCGTGGCTATCTAGTGCCATGCAGGCGAACCCCCTTCAGTTAGATAGCCCTGAGGCAGACCACAAGAGAGGGAGAATCCATGTATGGGCTGAATGGATACGGTTACCTAAAATCTCTGATTAGAGGTGCAGGGGCGCAGATACATCTACAGTGGAGCACCCATAGGGACACTACTCAAAGAAGAAGTAGGAGCTCATGCTAGACTGGTCAAGAGCAACTGAGCTCCTTCATCCCTATCTGTTGCCTTTCCTGGCCAGCTTTCAAGAGCAGCTCTTTCCCAGACTTTCCCCCCACCTCCCTGTTGGTGCTGTGGCTACTGAGCACTCCAGAAACAGAATGAGGAGAGTGGCTTCTTCTCTCCACCCCTCAATTTCATGTTGGTCCAACAAACCCAGCCTCAGGGAACAGTCGTCTATTCAACTCCCAACCCTCAATGACCACTGCTGAGCCTGCGGCACCAGCTCCCAGAGCTTGTGGTGAATTAAAAGAGGGAGGAGGGGCCAACTGTCCAACGGGGGGATTGAGAGAGGGAAAATTGACAAGAGGGGAGACAGAGGGAGAGCTGTTTATAGTGGAAATACATGGACAGTTCATCTATTGGACAAAGAAAAGGAGGTTGCATATAATGTACTTTAACAAATTATTTTCTTTACATGCATCATTTAACTTCACTGACTAAAGAGGATCATTATGCAGTTGGCCAAGACAGCAACATTTACCTCTTGCCCATAAAATTTTTACTTCCAGCCCACATACTAATAAAGAATAATTTTGCCCTCAATACAGAATGAGTTGGACACTCCTGCACTATATTTTTATGATGTTGAAAACAAAAGTATTCTTAAAACAGATTGACAGAAGAAATAGTCCAAACTTTTTCCTGAACTCCAGTGATTAAAAAATGACATGTTAGAAAATAGCTGATAGAAATAAGCACAAATTGGAGTTAAAAAAACTTATATAAATGTAGTTTGTTTTTGCCAAAATATGATTGGTGAAATGACTTCCAAGGGCCTCTACCACAAGTTGGCATAATGATGTATAAGAAATTCTTTGAAATGGAAAAAACACAGCTATGTTTGGGGCATTGAAATTATTTTTATTTGGTTAAAGTGATGAGACACATGACTGACCATGTCCCTTCTGAAAATTTGAGAGCGCTGCACAAAGGCATCTTCGGGACCTTAAAATCCTGAACATCCTAATCTCACTCAAGGGACAATACTTCTGCGTAAGGACTCTGGAGAAGCCCTCAGACACAACCAAGTCACAAAGATTAGTGAGGATGTCAGGCCATCACCACTGGATTGACTGGAATGGATGATAATAGTTTCAAGCCATACTTTCTCTTAAATGTTATTTCACCTTTATTCTACTCTCTCTTTCCTATCCCCCTTTTTGGCTTCTGTGTAATCAAGATCAAGCTTGACTGGTTTTGTATCAGCTGAAATCCATGATACCATCATATCTAGCATTACAGGTTAAAGCAGCATAAATAACCTTGTTCAATTATCAAGACCTACCAGTGGCTTGAAGTTTCAGAGGGTGAAGGGCACAGACCTGTACGTGTAACATATTCTGTCTCCAGCATGTGAATAAAGCAAATATCAGTGAGACAGAAGTTATTGTCTTTTCTATTCTCTCATTCCCTCTTGTGTGTTTGTCATGCTTGTTTACGGAGCAGGAATAATTTTAACAATAACTATTTATTTAAGAGAGAATGGACTCTTTCTTTGCCCCAAGAAAAACTTAGTATCAGCAAGATTTTTAAGAGACATTTTTCATTCTGAAGGACTTTGCTAAACACAAATTAAAACATTTCCAGAATTAACAGCTATTCGACTTTTAAAGTCAAGTATTTTAACGTCTGTTTTCTTTGTTCTCTTTATATGCTTTATAAGTATTAGAATGGACCTGTAGAGCGTGGTTGCTACATTATATGCAGAGCAAAAGCTCATTATACATACCCATGAACCATAAATTAACTCTTGTGATAGTAAAACAAGAGTTCTAGTAAAAAATTAACATTTTTAAGGCAGATAACCTTTTATCACATCTTCTTTCATTCCCATCCATCAACACAACAGTAATGAGGAGGCCAAATGAAGCCTTTTTGCCACTTTCTGTCTTGTACCAGCTTCATGGCTTCACTCATCATTAAAAATTTTTGTTCTATGCCATTTTTCACTGTGTCTATCTAATGCATGCTCGGTCTTCCTCTATTTCTAGTTCCTTGCACTCTTGTGCGTATCACCATGTATGGTGTACATTCTGAGTTCATTCTTGACACGTGTCCAAACCACCACAGTCATCATTTTTTAGTCTTCTGTCATAGAATTATTTCTTGCCCTACCTGTTTTCTTTTCACTTCATTTTTTCCGGCAGTCTTGAAAAACTCTCAATAGTCTCCTCAGCCAATTCATTTCTGAGGTTGATATCTTTAGTTCGTCAGCTTTCTTCATACTCCAGCATTCCAACCTGGTACAGCAGCATTGGCACAGCAGTTGTTTCATATACACTGATTTTCATTTTTATCAAAATGTCTTTAGCTTTCCAGTACTTGCAGAGTATTATAAGTGCAGTAGCGGCTACTCCGATTCTTCTTTTGATGTCATCTTCACAGTTCCCATTCTTCAATACTAGTCCTCCAAGGAACACAATTTTTTCTCCTTGTCCTGGTTCTTTGTCTCCAACTTTTATCTTTATTTCTTCCTCTTGTCTTGCAATTGAAGTAATTCTTGTCTTCTCTGTGCCAACCTTCAGTCTGAATCTTCTGCTTCCCTGTCTCCCTTGGCAGTTATTCTCTGTAAATCCTCCAAGTCTATGAGGACAATATAATCAAGTGAATAACTTAAGATCCAAGGAAGGCACATCTGTCCCTCTAAGTGCATGAAGTTTCCTATGGTTATGAAGGGTGCTAGGTAAAGCATTCACCAAGATGCTGTAGAGGAGAACAAAGACGTACGTGGAAGTGGTGCTTGCAGAGGAGTATGCTGGATTTAGATCAGATGAAATGCAACAGATCAGCTATTTGTGATAAGACAGATATTGAAGAATACAGAACACAACCAAACCTGCTTCAATAACTTTATAGACTTCAAAGAGGCCTTTGATAGCATTTGGCAGAAAGGGTTATGGCAAATTTTGAGAATGTACAATGTCCCCAAATAATTGAGCAAGCTGAAAGAAAACATGTACAGCAAGTCAATGAGTGCAGTGAGAGTAGACAAGAAGCTGACAGAACAGTTCAGGATAACCATAGATCCCCGGGGTGCAACCGCTGTGCCCCCCTAACTCACTAACCTGGGTTGTCTCTCACAATGCCTTACTGATGACAAGCAGCAAACCACTTCAGGTGCTGTTACCACTCCGTATAACCTTAATAGACTAGGCAATATCTAGACTAAGCAGTTTTTCTCATCCCACTGGATACTGCAGATTGGTTGCAGTCTTTCATACTCAGGCTTTCCCTGTTAACCTGGGGACCAGTCTCCTCAGCTCCAGCATTCTTGTTGCCTTTAGCGTAGGCGGGGGTAGAGACAGGACCAAGCATGTGGCCTCTGTCCTCTATTTTATAACCTCATTCCATGTGCTTGGAGAACACAAGTCCAGGCATGTCTGGTGGGCATTGCAGAGTCACCAGGCAAGGGTGAGCAATTCATCTGGTGTGGCCTTGTGCATGTGAATCGTTGAATTGCAACTCCCTTGCTGAACAATAGCTGTTGATGGTTGTTCGACACTCGCCCAGGCTTTGATTACCTCCCTTGGCATTGTCGTAGCGGATCTAATCTCTGGGCAATTCCCCAACTCACAGCATATTTTAGTGACAACCGTACAACACAATCTCATAACTTCCTATGCACTAATGATTTACATATTTAGATAGAACAATGGCTTTCAGCATATCGTAACCTCTCCCATGATACCTTACATGGCATGCTTTACATGAAATATCACAATTATATACAAATGATGAATATGGAGGTTACGGGGCGCTCCCCCAAGGTATGACGTGTCACACCCCAGATTTGCTCAACTTGGTAATGAAAGCAGTAATGGCTGTAGCACTGAGAGATGAAACACTAGCAATCATATTAAGTGGAAGAACAGTGAATAACCTCACATTCACAGATATATTGACTTCATAGTAGCTATCACAACATGCCCCAAATTAAATTTATTAATCATCAGTAGTAGCAGTTGTATTAATGCAAGATAACAAGAGAAACCAAATCTCATCCAGCAGGGAATAAGCTGATTGCCTGGAGAAGTCAGGAAGAAATTTCTCTACTCCATGTACAACATTGCCCAATTGATTTGATTCACAAGGGTGGGGGGGGAAGAGATTGCTTTTCTCCATCTTTTGAATTCTCTGACTACTGCTGGAGGCAGGATGGACTTAATACACATATATGTGATGTGGAAAGTCAAATCCTATGTTTGTATGATGTTTCAAAATTAGTGACTGGTGAGAAGATGGAAATCCTTCAGCTGTTGCAGAAGAAAAAGACCTGGTGGATTCATAATTTACTTTTATAGAATGAAATATTTTCCAGACTACATCACTAGTTATATCATACATTTGTTCATAACATTAATATTTTGAACATACCTTTGATTGTATTGTCCTTAGATTGACCACATGCATGTCACAAGGCATGGATGAAGTGAGTGGAGAAAAGGCATTCAAAATCTGTGGGACACCAGATTCTGCATATGTAGTCATTGGAATTACAGGATGATTTATGAAAGAAGAAGTTATATGGCTCAGAAGAGAGGGGAAACTGACTGATGACTTTTCTTCTTTCTATAAAAAAAACAGATAAAACCACTTTGCAGTAAGTTTACATATGGCTGTCTTAATTAAATGCAAGTCTGTAAATTAAGACATATTAATTATTTTTTTACAAACAAAGACAAAACTTCTCAATCAGCTACTCACCTGCTTCTCTAATAATAAAAAAAGGTTACGTACTGGCTCGGTAACTGTTCAAGATGCGCTGCACATGTCCTTTCCATTTTAGATGTGCTCATGCACCGAAGCCAGAGAACTTTTTCCGATAGTGGTACCCGTTCGTGTGGAGCATGTGCCTTCTGCACGTTTGTTCAACTAGCTGAAGTTATGAAGGGGCGGAGCCTCCCTGACCCCACTCAGTTCCTTCGCCCAGGGAGCCAGAGTTTGCTGTGGCTCCAATGTAGAGAGCAAGGAGGATGGGTCATGGAATGGACATGTGCACACATCTTAAAGAACAGTAGTTTCTGAACAGGTAACTAACATTTCTTTAAGTGCTTGCACATGTCCATTCCACTTTAGGTGTCTAACAATTTCAAATGGAGGAGGAAATTGGTGTCTACCTAAACAAGGATGCAACACTACTCTCCCAAACATATTGTCTCTTAGGGCATAGGAGAGAGCATAAAGAGCAGTGAATATATGAAGAGAGGACCAAGTCACAGCCCTGCAAATATCACTGACGGGAACGTGACCTAGGAAAGCAGCTGACACTGCTTATGCTCTCATAGTATGCTAAAACTCTTTGAGGTCATGGAGCATTTTCATAGCACAGATAAATACAAGAGGAGATCCAGGAAGAAATCATCTGACAAGAGACAGGATGCCCTTTCATCCTGTCAGCGGAGATGAACAAGAGTTTAGGGTGGAGATGCCATAAACTCTTTAATTCTGTTCAGATAAAAGGCCACATCTTATAAATGCCCAAAGTATGAAGGTTTTCCCTATCTCTGTGGGTGTGAGGTTTTGAAAAAAAGGTAGTAAGTATGCAGAATTATTTAGATGAAAATCTGACACCACTTTAGTAAGAAATTTGAGGTGTGGATGCCAACTAACTTTACCTTTATAAAACAATATCTAAGGAGGGTCAGCTACCAAGGCCTAAAGTTCTGCTACCTCCTGGCTAAAATAATGGCCACCAGGAATGCTAACTTCATTGAGAGATGAGAAAGGGGGCGTAGCTATAGGTTCGAATGGCGGCCCTATTAAAACGGAAAGAACCAAACTCAGATCGCAGGATGGTGTGGGAACGCTAATAGGAGGCAAGGTCTGTCCAAACCTTTCAAGAACCTAACAGTCATAGGCAACACTGCCGGAACCGTGGCCCCGCCTCTGCTCTTCCTCTTTCCCCATAGCCATGTCCCTGCTCCTTATCTTCCCCCCGACCCGAGGCTCCACCCCGAGGCCAGCCCAGAACTTGGAGCCGGGCCATGCTAAGAGCCACCCAAGGAGCCCAGGCTGCTGTGGGACCCGTGTTCCCACGCACCACGGTGCACTGCCCAGGGCAGGTAGAGGGTCCAGGGCTCCCCACAGCGGTCCTGGATCCCTGGGAGGCTCTTATTACAGCCCAGCTCTGACTTCTGGCCTCGCCACGGGGCAGGGTCTTGGAGGGGAAGAGAGGAGGGGTAGGCCACAGAGAGGATCCAGGCTTCAAGGCAAGGAGATTAAGGTCCCCTTTAGTCCCCGCACTGGAAAGAGGCTGGCGCTGCCGGCAGGGGCTGCACTTCATGGTGGGGGAGCTGATCCTCTTATCAGCTCCCCTGCCACAAAGCACAGGTGCTGCTGTCGCCACTCCGCACCCCCAAACTACGCCATGTTAAAAAGTGGGTGGGCAGTACAACTTAAGGTGCCAAAGTCTATAACTCTACATTTCTAGAATGCGGCACTAGGGAGCACCTTGCAGGAGTTATCTTAACTATAACTAACTTCGGTACTGGTCATTTTATTGAGTGTTTTGAGGACTTAGCCCTCAAAGAAGAAGAGGGCTTCTTCTGGCCCGAAGAGGTCAAAGGGCTGGACTTCTGCTGCCTGCATGGCACCAGAGATGGAGAGTGGTGTCTTCTCTCTTCAACTCTCTTCCAAGTCTGGTGGAGCACTCGGAGATGGAGTTAAGTCCAAATCCCTGCATATTGAGCATCTGGGCTCTGAATGAGATCACAAAAGCTGCTTCGACCAAGATGTCTTGAAGTTGAACTTCCCTCAACTTCCTACTCCTCGTTTTAAATACCTTACAAATAGAGCAGTTATACCTGATGTGGCCTTCTCCCAAATACTTCTATCAGTGGGAGTGAGGATCACTGACTGGCCTAAATTTGTTATAGCCAGAACAGTACCTAAATCTTGGGGACTTGGACATGCCTGGGAACTGAGCCAAAAACAAGTACCACTATCTAAACGACAACTATACTAAACTACTTACAATAAAAGACCTCTAGAAAGTTTTCTTAAAGGGAAATATGGGAAAGACCATAAGACTCACACTCCAACTACCAACCATGGGTGGTCAGAAGGAACTGAAGGGGGGTTGGGATAGTTCCAACCCTTTATGCTTTCAGCTAGCAGCATGTACTGCCCCAACAAGTACCACTATGTGGAAAAGTTCTCCAGCTTCAGTGCACTGGTGTGCACACATCTAAAGTGGAATGGATATGTGCAAGCACTCAAAGAATAATAATTCTTATTCTTAATATAGCTCTTATACAAATAATCAGTAGCTTTCTCAAAAAGTTTGCAAAGGAGGTATCATTAACACTTGTGCTTTTTTTCCATGCCACCTGTCAAATCTCCTGTAAAATCTGTAAAGTCTCTTCATCCTCCTTCAAGTATCTCCTTAAGACTTACTAATGCTGTAATGCCTACAAAGCACTCCAGATGATAATGGCTAGACAGTTAGCAAAAAGACTCCTTGGTCTCCTAGGAAAATGTACCATTTACTGTTATCTTGTCTTGCCATCCCACTTGTCTATTTCATCTACCTACTCAGTCTTGTCATATATCTAGACTGTAAACTGTAGAGCAAGGATTAGGTTGTACAGCATTAATCTCAGTGGAGTCCTGATCATTTACTGTAATACAAATAATTAATAGTGCCAGCAACTTAAAATTAAAGCAAGCTACAGAATTCTATACAATTTAAATGCAAATGTTTTGTATGTTTTGATTAGTTCTCAACAGCTAAGATACATGCTAACTTTTTAAGGAAGAAGTGAGTGTTGCTTTTCCTCCTCCTGGTTAGCAGCACAACACATTTTAAATTTTGTGTGTGTGGTACAACAAACATCTGATATGTGATTCAGCTGAGAACTAAACAAGTAAACATACATCTAAATTACAAACAGGTTGTTCAATCTTAATTATAGGCAATGGTATAAACATTTCAAGTATATTATTTCATATATTTTACTGAAGATATTGCTGCATGTGTCAAAGAAAGACAGAAGGCAGAGGATTCTGCAAGTGAATCACTGGCTAGGTAAGTGGTGTAGGGCTCTGGTTTTGTGAAATATTGGTCCATCTTCTATGGGGGAGAGGAGGCTATATTGTTTGGATGGTCACCACCTCAGCAGAAGGGGGACCAATCTTCTTGAGGACAGGCTGGCTAGAGTAGTCAGGAGGGTGTTAAATTAATAGCATACGGGGAGGGGAAAAAGAGGAAAGATACAAGCACTCAGCACAAAATCAAGATATCGAGAACAAAATTTATCAAGGAATCAAAGGACATGAACAGGAGAAATTCTTCAATTACCTATACACTAATTGAATTGCTAGGAGCCTGACCAACAAACAAGAGGAACTGGAATTGGTCATTTAGGAGAATAAATTCAATCTACAGTAGAAGCTCAGAGTTACGAACACCTCAGGAATGGAGGTTATTCGTAACTCTGAAATGTTTGTAACTCTGAACAAAACATTATGGTTGTTCTTTCAAAAGTTTACATCTTAATACACCTTTGAAACTTTACTATGCACAAGAAAAATGCTACTTTTAACTGTCTTAATTTAAATGAAACAACCATGGAAACAGTTTCCTTACCTTATCAATTTTTTGTAAACTCCCCCCCCCCCCCTTTTTTTTTTTTAAAAGAAGTTTACGTTTAACACAGTACTATACTGTAGAGTATATGGGATTTTTGGTCTCTGCTGTCTGATTGCATACTTCCAGTTCCAAACATCCTTTGAATTTCTAAACATTATAGATGAGAATTTCCTAACTCAAAAAGTGTTGCAGCCATCATGGGGGAATTCTATATTAGAACTTATTCCAAAAGATAAAGAGGAACTGACCACAAGACTAAAAGTAATATATATACTTGATGCTTTAATAGGGCCAATTTCACAAAGCTGAAAACAGTATGAGCCAAATAAGCTGGGGAAAAGAATGTAATCAAAAAAATGTGAACGATTATTGGGAATCATTTAAGAACACCTTACTAAATGCCCCAAAAGCCTCAATCCCACAATTGAGGAAGAAGGCTGTGCTGGTTAAAAAAAACCGAACTGTTTAGAAAGAAAGTGAAGGCAGCTTTAAAATATAAAAGAAATAATATATAACAAATGGAACAAAGGGGAAGTTAACATTAATGAATAAGTCAGAAGTTAGGAATTGCAGAAAATTGATAAGGGACACAAAAGGAGAAAAATGTATGGCAAGCAGAGTTAAGGACAGTAATAGAGTTTTTTTAAACACACTAGGAACAAAAAGAATCCTGACAATGGTATTGGTCCATCACTAAATGGAAATGGTAGAATTATTATTAATAATAATAATAATAAATAATAATACAGAAAAGATGTTCAATAAATATTTGTTCTGTATTTGGGGGGGGGAACAGATGATGCAGTCTCATCATATGGTGATAACGACGTTTTTTCCGTTCCACTAGTGTCTCTGGAGGATGTTAAACAGAAGCTACTAAAGTCAGAAATTTTAAAATCAGCAGATCCAGATAACTTGCATCCAAAGAGTTTCAAAAGACTGGCTGAGGATCTTGCTGATTCTCAATAAGTTTTGGAACATTGGGAAAGTTCCAGAAGACTGGAAGAAAGCTAATATTCTGCCAATTTTTAAAAAGGGTAAGCAGAATACCCCAGGTAATTATAGGCCTGTCAGACTGACATCAATCCCAGGCAAGATAATGGAATGGCTGATACAGGACTCAATTAATAAAGAACTAAAGGAGGATAATGTAACTGACACAAATCAACGTGAGTTTATGGAAAATAGATCCTGTCAAACTAACCTGATATCTTTTTTTCAGTGAGATTACAAGTTTGGTTGATAAAGGTAACAGTGTTGATGTAATACACTTAGACTTCTGGAAGGTGTCTGACTTGGTCCCGCACAACATTTTGATTAAAAAACCAGAATGATATAACATTAACATGGCATACATTAAATGGATTAAAAACTGGCTAACTGATAGGTCTCAAAAAGTAACTATACAGAGAGAATCATTATTGAACTGGTCTGTTTTCAGTGGGGTCCTGCTGTGATTGGTTCTTGGAGCTATACTAGCATCTTTATCAATGACCCGGAAGAAAACAAAATCATCATAGATTAAAGTTTGGAGATGACAAAAATTAGGGGAGTGGTAAATAATGAAGAGGAAACTAATTCAGAGAAATCTGAATTGCTTGATAAATTGGATGCAATATGCATTTTAAATATGGCTAAATGTAAATTTTTTTCTTCTGGGAACAAAGAGTATAGGCCAAACTTACAGAATGGGAAATTCTATTCTAGGATGCAGTGACTGAAAAAGATTTGAGGTCATGGTGGATAATCAGCTGAACATGAGCTCTCAGCATGACACTGTGGCCAGAAGAGCTAATGTGATCCTGGAATGCATAAACAGGGGAATCTCAAATAGCAGTAGAAAGGTTACTTTATCTCTGTATTTGGCACGATGTGACCACTGCTGGAATAGCGTATGCAGTTCTGGTGCCCACAATTCAAATAGGTTGTTGATAAATTAGTGTGGGTTCGGCGAAGAGCCACAAGAATGACCGAAGGATTAGAAAACATGCCTAATAAACACGTCTCAAGGAGCTCAATCTATTTAGCTTGACAAAGAAAAGTGTAAAGGGCAAGAAGCTGTAAAACAGTTGACATCAAATGGTCCATCTTGAACCACAGGTGGGCAGGTCCACACACCCCTATATGCCCTTGTAGAGGAGCATAAAGAGCTTTTCTGTGAAGGTGTGGGCCCACAATCACTGCTTTACAATCTCCAGTTGAGAGTGCACAGGCATATGCACATTTATGGTGGAGCACCCACTGGGCTATATACTCAAAAAATGCAGCAACTCCACTGAATAGTTCTGAACAGTTGTTTCACACAATACTACTATCTGTATTTGAAACAATTTTTCTAAAAATGTTTTCAATCACATGTAAGACTTTTTAAAACTAATCTAAGTACTCAGTTCTATACTTAAACATTTAGTATAATAGCAAACAGCTCTAGATATTCAACTAAATACCTCCCAGCACAAGCTTAGTTTTCACCTAAATATTTCACCACACTTAAAATCCCTAATCTAGGATCTCCTAAATTTATAATCACATGCAGGCAATGTTTATGGTGTTGCTTATCACAGAGTGCTCTGGAATTATCTCCAACATATATTTCATATGACACCAACATAAAACTAAAATAATGAATTCTATCAAACTGAAAAGGTACTTGAAACATTTATTTACTTCTTGTCTTATGCCACTAGCACAACACTATGTTAAAACAAATATCTCTTGATTGTGAAAGTTATCCTATCGTTCCAAACAGCTTTATAAATTATGTTGAATAAACACTCTTGCCAATTCTGTTCTTCAAGACAGACTGGGGATCTCTCTCAACTCCGAAATATTAAATCTTTTCATTATTTAAAGTTTGAAAAAGTCATGACTTGTTAATTGTTATAAAATTATATTTAATATTCTTCCTTTTGTTAACACTCCTTATCCCCCATTTAAACCTTTCCCCTGCATAATGCCATTATTTAGGAGTAAATATGTTCTTTTAAATCACTGCAGAATATACAACATGCAGCTAGAAGTAAGGAAATATACACTACATCCTGTAATGACCAAACAATACTACTGGATAAGAAAGGATTACATAACTAATGACAATTTACCATTATTACCCCCCCTAACTAATCAATGGCGGAATAGTCACAGCCAACTAGTTAGTCTTGCCTTCTGAACATTTCCCTATTCTTTTTCTGCATAATCTTTCCCATCCCATCTAATTCTCAGTTTCATCTTATTGTCATGTCCCACTTCTCCATTTTTATCTGCCTTGTCCTCAAAATTAAGTTTTCTGGAAGCAACAACAGGTAGTGCCATCTTTGTTTTGGTCTCAAGTATTTTAGGATTACCTCCACCAGTTGTGTTTTAGACCCTGGCAGTAGCCAGTATCAAATGCTCCAAGATCTATAGTACAGCAGTTGCAATGTTTAAAAGGAGCTGCAGAAGCGGTACCAAAGATCCTGACATGTGTCTAAAGACGTATACATTTGCACTGGCTGCTACAGCTCCCTGGAAACCTGCTTTTAAGCATGTGAGTACAGGAGAAGAAGACTAGGACAATTATTAATTTAAAAAAAAAAAAAAAAGGCAGAAGGAAAGATGCCATGAGCAAGAGGTTGGAAAAATGCGGGTAGAACTATTTCTGCTTTCCATTTTGTTAGGAGATGTGTGTATATCAGTGATTTATTTGTAACAAAAATGATTGCTTTTTGTGTTTAAATACAACCGCTTATGCAAGAGCATTCAGTGTCAAATGGCTGACAGCACAATATCCAGGGTTACACTAGATCTAAATTTGTATTTGATAGTAGGTTGAAAACCACACAGAAATATGAAATAAATGGGAGAGATTCAAAGCAAAGTTTTATTTGATAAGTTCCATAATATTAAAATCAATGAAATTCCAGGTTTTAGTAAACATTTCTATTTACCTCACGCAGTTACAGAAATACCATTTTGTCTGGGAATTTAGCAACTGAAGTCGGAGAAAGGAGGGATCAGGGCAGGTTGATACATGGGGAGAGGAAAAGCTAAAAGCTTCTGTCATTGGGATGTGGACAGGATTTTAAAGTATTGAGCACCACCTCTACCTTCTTCAACTCAATTTTTAAAATAACTTTCCAAGTGGTGACATGGGAATATTTATTAGTAAATACTAATACTCTGCACAGAGGATTTCAAAAAGCTTTACAAAAGGTGTGAAAACATCATTTGACTAATGAGGAAAATGAGGTAGAGAGATTTAGTGGCCCTTAGTATACATTTAGTAAAGGTGAGATGAATGATGAAGAGTCCTGAGCTTGCAAATAGAGAACTTGAAACAACAGCTCTGAGAGCTGTAAACTCCCTCTATTCCTCTCAATTGTATATTAACTCTGAAGTCTAACTATAACTATTGAGGGGAGATTTTCCAAATGCACAAGGGGCTCCCACATTGACTTTCAACTAGAGCTAGCTGCCTGTTTGTGTTTTTTGTAAATCTCCTCCTTAATAATACATGTTAACTATTTCATTGCATTTCAACTAATCTGTTTTATCCACTGTTGCTGGATGCAGTGACAACTCCTAAACAAATACTTTGACTCAGTTTTTAATAGGGGTAATGAGGAGCTTAGGGGTAGTGGTAGGGTGGTTAATGTCAGTGAGGATATAGAGGTAGAAATTACCACATCTGGATGTCAAACTCAAACAGCTTAATGAGAATAAATCAGGGGCCCCAGATAATCTCTATCCAAGAATAGTAAAGGAACTGGCACATGAAATTGCAAGACCAATAGCTAGGATTTTTAATGAATCTGTTAACTCAGGGAGCATACCCTATGACTGGAGAATTACTAATTTAGTACCTGTTTTTAAGAAAGGAGAAAAAGTGATCCAAGAAACTACAGGCCTGTTAGTTTAACCTCAATTACATGCAAGGTCTTAGAACAAATTTTGAAATAGAAAGTTGCTAAAAGATATAGAGGTAAATGGTAATTGGGATAAAATACAACATCGTTTTACAAAAGGTAGATCATGCCAGACCACTTGATCTCTTTCTTTGAGAAGATAACTGATTTTTTAGACAAAGGAAATGTAGTAGATCTAATCTACCTGGATTTCAATATGGCATTTGATAGAGTTCCATATGGGAAATTAGTTAAATTGGAGAAGATGAGGATTAAGGGGAGACAACAATGGGTCATGCTGGAAGGTGAACTGTCAGGCTGGAATGAGGTTACTAGTGGAGTTCCTCAGGGATCGGCCATGGGACTAATCTTATTAACATTTTATTACTGACCTTGGCACAAAAAGTGGGAGTGTGCTAATATCATTTGCAGATTACACGAAGTTAGGTGATATTGCCAATATAGAGGACTAGAATATCATACAAGAAGATCTGGATGACCTTGAAAACTGGAGTAATAGAAATGGGTTGATATTTAATAGTGGGAAAGTGCAAGGTCATGCACATAGAGATAAGAATTTTTGCTATAAGTTTGGGGCTTATCAGTTGGAAGCGACACAGGAGCAGAATGACCTTGCGAACCGGATGATGGCAGGATGATTATGAGCCACTAATGTGATGCAGCCATGAAAAAGGTTACTAAAGTCCTAAAATGCATCAGGCAAGGTATTTCCAGTAGAGATAAGGAAGTGCTAGTACCATTATACAAGGCACTGGTGAGATCTCATCTGGAATACTGTGTGCAATTCTGGTCTCTCATGTTTAAGAAAGATGAATTCACACTGGAATGGATGCAGAGAAGGGCTACCTACCTTATGAGATGAGACTCAAAGAACTTGGCTTGTTTAAAGTAACCAAAAGAAGGCTGAGAAGAGATACAATTACTCTATAAACACATTAGAATGATAAATACCAGGAAGGGAGAGGAGTAAGTTAACTGCCAATGTGGACACAAGACCAAATGGACATAAACTGGCCATCAACAAATTTAGGCTTCAAATAAGACAAAGGTTTCTAAATATCAGCCTTCCAAGGGGAGCAGTAGGGGCAAAAAACCTAACTGGCTTCAAGATTGAGCTTGATAAATTTATGGAGGGGACGGTATGCTGAGACTGCCTACAATGTTAAACAGCCTATTTGCGACTGCTAGTAGCAAATATCCCCAATGGCCAGTGATGGGACACTAGATGGGGAGAGCTCTGAGTTACTACACAGAACTCTTTCCTGATGTCTGGCTGTTGGGTCTTGCTGAAATGCTCAGGGTTGGGAAGAATTTTCCCCAAGGTCAGACCGAGGTTTTTTTTGCCTTCCTCTACAGCATGGGGCACAGGTCATTTGCAGGTTTAAACTAGTGTAAATGGTGGATTCTCTGTAATTTGAAGTCTTTAAATCATGATTTGAGGACTTCAGTAACTCAGACACAGGTTATGGGTTTATTAGAGGAGTGGGTGGGCAAAGTTTTGTGGCCTGCAACGTGCAGGTCAAACTAGATGACCACGATCATCCTTCACGCCTTACAGTCCATGAGTCTATGAGGCTGACATTGAGGCGTAAAACAGTGGGGTGGCCAACTGTTGTCAAGGCTTATTGAGGTAGAGGAAAACTCATCAAAAAGTTTCAAATGACTATCTTTACTTCCTATTTTGGGCAGAAGTCAGTTATTTAATATTGATTGAATTACTGTCATATTCAATAAATATCCACCATTTTTTTCATGTACTTGAAACTGCCACATACCCTCCACTTTGGCACATAATTTATCACCAGAACTTTGCAGGGAAAATCTTGCCACAGAATTCTGGTCTAGCTTGCCACAGAGTACAATTTGCTTTGATCGTGAGTATCTTCTTGATCAGAGAACTAAGAGGAGAATAAAGACATCTGTATGCCCTCAAAAACACTAGAAAATCTACTTTAAAGGAACCAACATGCACTGAAAGTTTGGACTAGATAATGTAACCGGGCTTTTTCTTCCAACATCTATGGTTCTGTGCTCTCTCTCTTTGAATAGGCGATTCCTTTTCTCCCTCATGTTAAAATTGAAACTTAAGAATAATCACAGACAATGAAGAATTACACTACAATTAACAAAGATGGGTTTAAGCAATATCACATCAGTAACAAGAATTTATTATTTGCACAGATTATGTACTTTATAGTAAAATGCTTTTATTCTTGTAATTCTTGTGGGACTCTTTTTTATCCTGTAGAAGTCCACATCTCTGATTCTAAGATATCCTTGGTGCATTTGACCTGTGTTTACACTGCCTTTGTGTATTTCCGAAGTTCTCCCAGGTCTCATGCCTTCCCATAACTTTCTTATACATTTTGAATGTGCACTTAGCATTAAGAAACCCAGGGTCTTAGTGCCATTTGTTAAAGGCAAAACAACTATTCTGGTGGTAAGTAATTCATCAGTTCATTGGATTCTATCAAACCATATGGAAGCTATTTTTTGCCTACCACTGTGCCTAATCTTGAAATTTTGTATTCCGATTACTTCTGCTGCATTCAGATTCCCTCCATAGACCCTTTCCCTGCAACAATCTCACCCCTGCCAGAGCCTTTCACTGGCCCATGTAGCTACACACCACAATGTGGATGCAGCCTGCTTTTCACTGCAGTGTGTAGCTACACATAACCTACATGTCGCTGCAAGAGGTCTGCACTGTAGACATAGCCTTAATGGCTTCATTCATGCATTTAACAACAGAGTCCCACATATGAAATTTTGCAGACCATTTAATGTGTGCTATTGCATTTAGGCTCTTTGAATACAAAAGTGTAAGAGCAGATTTGCCCCCTTTGTACATTTCCATGATTATACTAGGTAAAGTTTATTATGACAACTTCTTGATTTTTCATTTGATAAACATTTTAATCTAAATTCATTTTTGGTAAGTTTAATTAGTCAATTAAGACCTGAAATACCACTCAAAGTTGATAAATATCTGCCTCAAATACTGCTAATATAAAATAATTCAAAGAAATGGCAATAAGAAAATATTTAGGTAGATGACAAGTATGACTAGAAAGGCTGTCAGGGCCAAACTAAAATATAATTCACTATGCTTTAAAATGGTCCATCAACATATTTTATCCTCAGATTTTCTTTATTCTCTTGTCTTTCATTTTCTATAAAATGAATTGATAGCTTGCATCTGACAATGATTTTAAAACAAGCTAATCTTAAACTCAACAGTCATAAAAATATTAGTTGCCAGTAATAGAATATACTCATCCTATTATAAGATTTAAAACCTAAAAAGTGCACTAGCCCTTATGGCTGGTGCCTGATTATAGGAAAGTGTCCCGAGGACCAGAAAAAAACCACTCAGCCACTATAGTGCAGCCTTCTGACAAATGATGCACACTCCTGGCTAGGAGGACTGCCACTGGTCAAACTCGGTGAGCTATAGCTCCTGCAATGACATATGCTACTAAGCCTGCAGTAAGCCTCATTAAAATCTGCCTTCCTCCAATGCATGAAGATTGTAGTGCACGGAGAGAGTAAGCACGAGTCCAATGATTTCAGCAGCTCCCTCAGCCTGTTTATGTGAATTTTCTCACTTCTTCACTCAGTCCAACTCCAGCTCCTTCCTCTGCCCTTTTGTTGTTACTGTGGTGTGCATGTCAGTTGCTGCCTCATGCAGTATCTGTAGACCACCTACCAGTAGTTTGCTGTAAAGACAGGTGCGCTTCAGTTAATGCTAGAGTAATGTAGAAATGAGAAAGGTTTAATAACTAATGATTTTTAAGTGAGTGGATGCTGCTCCCTGCTATGCAAAAGAGATATTAAACTTTCATATTCTTGACCTGTGTCATGTGACTGGAGCCAGGAAATGAAGATCACACTCTGACCAGCACTCCTGTGTATCAAATCTATTATGTAGTGTCAGAAGAAAACTGAATCTTTGGCAAAAATAGAGCAAATGAAGACACCTGTATCCCTCAGTCTGCAAAGGAAACTGGAAGAGAATTGGAGGTGGTAGCAGAATTTCCGAATTTTCCTGGAAGCAGGTGGTATTGCAGAGAAACTGGAGATGGTGAAATTCTTTACAATGCTACAAGTGGCAGGCCCAGAGGCTTTGGAGATCTATAAGGCAATCCAGTAGAAGCAAGAAAATGATTGTAAACAGCTAACCAAAATTTCAAGAATACTATGAGTCATGCAAAAATGTCACTTATGTAGGCACATTTTCTTTACTAGGAACGAGTTGCCAGGTGTATCATTGAGCCTTATGTTAAAGAGCTATGTATTAGACCTAAATCATATCAATTTGAACTGTTAACTAGATGAAGCAATTAAAGACCAAATTATTTGTGGTATAACTGATAAACAAGTCAAAGCAAAGTTATATTATGAAAAACTGAAATTAGTGATAGAACTGAAGTTCGTCTAATTAAAAATACATACCAAGGCATAAAAAAGTAAACAAACAGCAGAGACCATATATATTTGTAAGAAATGCAGAGGAATCATCACACAAAGATTTCCAGCACAAGGAGTGCAGTGTCATGCATGCAATAAAAAAAATTAAATATGTTACTCTCAACACAAATTGCAAAGAAATATAAAATACATTCAAGCAAAATATATTAATGAACATATAGCTGAAGGACAAATCACTGTGGTACAAAAAAAATCAGTTCTTTGTTGGTTCTCAATAAATTTGCAAAGCAATTTTCTACAAAAAGATTGGTGTGTGGCATGAAAAATAAATTAAAAATTTAAAATTAACTTTTAAAGAATGTGGTGAGATGTTTAATGGACTGGGATGCACTACGTATATGACATCACACAGAGAGATCCCCAAAAACGGAAATACTTTCCAGCTTCCAAAGTTACATCTTTAATGCACTTACCATCAACTTGCCTTAATAGTCTGCACCACATTTTTATTATATCTATATCTATATAAGCTCAAGAATCTCCTTTCTTATGTAACAGTGCTAGCAGATACTCAATGGATAGATGATAGCCTTTTTATTTGGAAGCAGATTGACAGGTTACACTGAATATCTGTGTGACTGATCTGAATGGCACAATGTCATCTGGAAACAGTCCAGGTAAGGTGAATACATCCACTTAGATACATTTATGAAACATTTTACGAGCGGGTGGATATGTTACAGCCCGAGGATGAGATTTTCAAAGCAGTGAAGATGACTTACACAGGTCTTCCTTTGAAACTGATGGAAGATGTGTGGCTAAGACCCCTGCATTTGCTCTGAAAATCTCAACCCTAGTTTTCACTTTTGTTTTTGTGAAGTCAAAATCAGGTTTCTCAGGCTTACCTGTGAAAACGGATTACAAACATATAGTATTTGAAATATGGCTGGATTCAAGTTATTATGGGAATCTTACTTTTTGCACTACCTATCTTTAGTTCTAAGATTCATAACCTTAGTGTTGCATTTAATCTAAATATGTCAAAAGTGTTTGTGCAAAAAGTCTCAACTTATGTTATAGACTTAAGAAGATCACTATTTAGCTTATCAGAGAAGCTGAAGAGGTGACTACATCACAGTCCATAAGTACCTATACAAGAAGATGATTTCTGATAGTAGATGCCTCTTTAATCTATCTGACAAAGAGTTAAGATTTGATGGCTGGAAGTTGGAGTTAGAAAATTGAAAATGGAAATAAGGCATAATTTTTATTTTATTTTTTTAAACACTGAAGTTAATTAATACTTGGAACAACTTACCGAGGGATGCGAAGGATTCTCCACTCTCTGAAGTCTTTAAATCAAGACCTGATATCTTTCTAAAATATATGCTCGTGCTCAACAAGATGTTACGGGCTTAATGCAGGAATTATGGTATAAAATTTTATGGCCTGTTATATACAGGAGGATGTCGACTAGAGGATCACAACAACAACAAAAAAATCTATGAATCAAACGAACACTGGAATTTAATTTTAAGTGGTATAGTGTAAGTATCCTCATCACTCCAGTGGTTGCTATCACCCATATAAAAAAAAAATTAATTCCAGCTCCTTTGTATATTACAAGTTTATACACAATTCCTCATTTTTAGAAACTGCCTTCTGATTTTAAATCCACTCAGCATTGTAGCTGCTGTCATTAGTCTCTACTCTTGCAATATGATACTCGATTGGTCCTCCCCAGGCTTATTTCCCCATAGTGATGGAAAAAGAAAGGAGAGAAGAGAAAAAAAACTGAGGGAATAAGAGGGGACATACAAGGGTAAATGTTTGTAAAAGGAAGAGCAAATCAAACTGACCAATATTATTATTGCATATAACATTCTCATATCTTCCTGGCTTACATACAGTGAGACAATTTAGATAGGTCAGATACCTACACATCAGGTATTTTTGCTTAAATATTTCTTTACAGAATATCAAATATTTATATCTTCCGTTTTATTGAAAATACAGCAGATAAACCCATGTAATTACTCCTACCTCATCTACTTCATTTCTTCTCTCCAGCAGAAGTCGGAACAGATTAGCTGTGATCTTGTTATCTTGGAGACCCTGTCCAAGGCCACGGTTGTCATCCTGCATAAGTCGACGGTCCATAATGACTTCTAACTGTCCTGAAAAACAAATATTGAGGTTATGTTGATGATAGCAGTATGTGCTGCTTTTATTAACCACATGAACGTTATTACTATAAACAGCAATGGTAAAAATAATCCAGATAATAGTTCTTGCAGCTAGAGAGTTTGTGATATTGATGGTATTGGGAGGGTTGAATAAGCATTTTCATAATGCCCTGGCTTTGGTTGCTTATAATATTCTCCAATTTTTACTTATCAGGCTAACATTTTCAAGCAGTGGTCTCTGGATAAGACTGGGTTTTTTTCCAAGTTTGTACAAAAGTTAGTAAGATGTTTGAGCTGCAGGAAAATGACAAATACTTTCCCTATTATAAAAGAAATTCCAGAAATTTCTATTTGAACAGCTCTAGCCCTACAACAGGGGGATGTGAAAGTTGAAATTTTACAGGAAAAGAGGGATTACTTAGGAGTAACTCTTGTTCTTCAAGAGTTGCCTCTGTGCATTTACACTTATGAGATGTGGCAACAGGCTGATAAACTGGCTTGAAAAGCTTGTGCCCATAGGGGTTGCATGAGAGATATGATATGTGAGGGTGAGGTCATTGGCCTATTCCATGTAACAAAGTGCACCTCCAACATTCCTTCTTTCTAACGACCAATGTTACACAGAACTCTGACGTAGAGCAGATGGGCAGATAAACTCTATGAAACTAAGACCAGAAGGGAATATTAGATTGTCTATCCTGACCTGTATATTTCACTCCATACTCCCACATTAAGCACAAATACTTTATTTAGACTAAGGCCTAAGCAGCTTTCTGCACTGTAACTCCTGAGGTGCACACACTGCCAGCAACTTAGTGCACAGAAACTGCGCTGTTGTAGTGCTCTAAAAAAACCCACCCCAACGAGAGGCGTAGAGCTGCTAGGTGGTCTAGTGGCAGAACTGGAATGTGCGTGCCATCTATCGTCCCTCCGCAGTTAGGGAAGCCCATTTGTGCAAAACCATCCACAATCTCAAGCATGTTGCCCAGAGTCACAGTCTTTCAGAGCAGGATGTAATTAATGGCACTGCACACTTCCATCAACACGACTCCAACGGTCGACTTTCCCACTTCGAACTGGTTGGCGACTGATTGATAGCAGTCTGGAGTAGCCAGCTTCCACAGTGCAATTGCCACGCTCTTCTCCAGAGACAGAGCAGCTCTCATTCTCGTGTCCTTGCGCCACAGGGCTGCGGTGAGCTCATCACACAGTCCCATGAATGTGGCTTTCCTCATGCCAAAGTTCTGCAGCCACTGCTCATCATCCCAGATGTGCATCACGATGTGATCCCACCACTCGGTGCTTGTTTCCTGAGCCCAAAAGCAGCGTTCCACTGTGGTCAGACCTCCATGAATGCCACAAGCAATCTCGTGTCGTAGCTACTATGTGTGGCGAGATCAATGTCGCACTCCTCTTGCCTTTGTAGTTTAAGGAATAACTCCACTGCCACTCGTGATGTGTTGGTCAGAGTGAGCAGCATCCTGGTCAGCAGTTCGGGATCCATTCCGGCAACCCGAAAGAGGCAGGGCGTGCAGTACACAAACTGTTGAAAGATGGCGTCAAATGTGGACGGAAGCACAGGGATTGCTATGATGCGAAGCAATGCATCACGGGTCATTGGGACAGGACCCAGGATGCCCCACGACCTCCTCTGCCTTCCCACAAGGCTTAGCGGCAAAAGAGAAAGAGGTGCTCTGTGGGATAGCTGCCCAGAGTGCACCACTCTGAATACTGCTGCAAGTGCCGCAAGTGTGAACATGCTATTGCACAGGCAGCTGTCAGTGTGAACACACAACAACAGTTTTCCTTCTGCGCTCTCTGAGCGGCACTGTAACTTTGTCGTGTAGACATGCCCTAAAGGGGGTGGGGGGAGATAGTACATAAGGATCTACTGAGATAGCACCTAGAGTACTATACAAATCTTTCAGCACCACTTCATATGCTTAAACAGGATTTATTCATGAACACTTTTATGCATAAAAGTAAATACTAAAAACTAGTTTTATGAACTGGGTTGGTAGATAGGAAACTTCTATTCACCTTCTCTTACAATGCAAGAATAAGGGGATATTCAATTAAATCAAAAGGTAGAAAATTCAAAACTGATTAAAGAACATACTTTTTCACACAACACAAAATTAGATGGTGTAACTCACTGCAATAAGGTATCACTGAAGCCAGAAGCTTAGCAGTATTCAAAAAAACACTTTTATAGATAAACAAAACTATCCAGAATTATAAAAGCAAACATTAAAAAAACCCAAGAGCAATGGATTGGACATAATCCCATCTCCTTAAGGACATAAAATAACCTCTAACTAATGGGAGTTAGAAAGAGAGTTTCTGTGGGAGTCAAGTATCAGAGGGGTAGCCGTGTTAGTCTGGATCTGTAAAAAGCAACAGAGAGTCCTGTGGCACCTTTAAGACTAACAGATGTATTGGAGCATCCGACGAAGTGGGCATTCACCCACGAAAGCTTATGCTCCAATACATCTGTTAGTCTTAAAGGTGCCACAGGACTCTGTGGGAGTAAATCTTGTATCTGACTACTGCATGGCTTCCTCTTAGCAACTAGTGCTCGTCACTGCTGGAGGTAGGATACTAGAGTGGCTGGACACTAGTATTCTGATTCAGAATGGCCACTCCCATGCTCCTAATATATTTCTCACACTACAAACTGTAATGTTTTAGATGTAGTAAAAATGTTTCCTTTTTCTTTACATTCTCAAGGAATGGATACTACACAGCATAGTAATCTGTGAAACAATCCTCTGAATACTTGAGATGATTTAATATGTAGGTCAGATTTTGAAAACCTTTCCCATACTGTACTTACCACTTTTCAAGCTTGTAACACCTAGAGACTGAGCAGAATGTAGAGTCAAACGAATGCCATCATCCTGGATATAAGCCATTGTAGTCATTGGATAGATATTTGCTTGAAGAGGCAATTTGTTCATTGCCACTCTGGGCTGAATCTACAATATCAAAATTAACATCAGTACATTCCACTGATATTTAAATATGTAAAAAAATGCAAAATATCTTTCTAGGCATTTATCTTATATGCTTTGGGAGCAACAATTGATAGACACCAAAGCAAGTCCCTCCACCGTATCATTCAGCTTTGCAGGGACTTATGGCCAACATTACTTCAGAAGTGGTGTAACTTACACATACTTGTAGTTCAAAGTAGTTTTCAAAAAATGGAAGGTTCTTCAATGGAATTTGAATAAAGAATTGTAATGGCTCTTAGCATGAGGAGCAGTATTTTTGAGAGAATTTTTTTTCTTTTTGTTTAGAAAGTAGATTGTGAATAAGCTCAAAGTAGTGTAAGAATTATTCCTAGGATTTCTAGCACCGATATAAATAATAGAAATCTACAGACATTTCTTGCAATCTGTATAGATGAATGTATAATATTATTAAATGTTCTTTAGTTATTTAAAACTTCACTTGATTTTTTTTTGATTTAAGTGCAGTACTACTTTGAAATAATTAAATAAAATGGCAATTTCTTACTTGACAGATTTGGGTCCCTATGTACTCAGAATCATATCTGGTGAGAATAGTGAAACAAAAGTTTTTACTACTTTTTACTTCTACAAACACCACAGAGCCAACATAGCTAAGAAAAATGATCTGCATTCTTTCCCATCAGATGCATCATCAATACTACGGCTTACTATGTTCCAATCAATTATTATATAATTTATATGCATCACAGTAGCCGCTAGAGGTCCCAAATAAGATCAGGGCCTGCTAGGCACTGTGCAAACACGTAGTAAGAGCCAGCATCCGCTCCAAATATCTTATAATCTAAATAGACAAGACAGAAAAGGAAAGGAATACAACATATCTATAGGGCGTGTGATGATTTGTTAATGACCTCTTAGTTCAATTTATTTTTATGCTTTGACCTCGAGAACTGTTTTTCAGGTGATCACAATGTGGACTGAGAAAAATGTGTGGTTGCCAGAAATGTTCTTGATACAACTGATGTAGCTTTGAAGTCCATTTTAAGGGTGGATTCTACTTTCCTGTTTGCAGGGGTTTGTTCTTTGTTGGGGTTGGTGGGTTGTTTTGCTTTTTTAAGAGAAGGCACCTTCCTCAGGAAATATTATGTCCTTTGCCATGGATGCTATCACTTTATCAATGTTGGGGAGTATTAAAAAGGAATTTTTGGTTTCTTAGATTCTGCAGAATTTCATGGCCTCTTGACAGAGCAGATGCCAAAATACAAACTCTGAGAAGTTATTTAAATCTTAAATTGCCTTGAAATGGAACATATATTTCTCCTTGAAAGTCTCTGCAATATTTGTAACATGCTAACTTCCAGGACTACTAACATCTACTTTAGTACATTATGTAGACTGAAGTTTCTGAGACAAAAATCTGAGTCTTCTACATATTCTGCAGCACACACAATGCTGATGGCACTCAAAAATAATGAAAAATGAAATACTTAATTTTTAAAAATATCTCCTCCTCCTTCCAATATTCATGCACAGAGGAGATTATTTTTGAAGAAGTCTAAAGCATCATACAAAATAATAATAATAATAATAGTCTATAAACAAAGGATATATTCGTACCATCATATTGTTATAACCAAACACAGTTTTTGTATACAACAAATGTCTGTCTGTCATGACAAACCAGCCTAAAATAAACATTTTTGAATCTTGGAAAAGCCATTCATAGAATTTAAGTGCATCTAAGTCAGGTCAGGAAAAATAGTATACATTTAAATCAATGCCTACTTTCAAAATAATTAACATTCTCATACTAAACTATTATTTGCTTGGGTAAATAAGACAAAAAAAATCAATTAAAAAACCAAGTATTAAGCCATGATGATTCTAAATTGTCATAGTCACTATATTCAGAATTAACAGATGGTAATTACCTGATATCCATTAAGGTCAGTGTAAAACCTGTTTTGGCTGTTTACGTCAGATGAAATTCTCATTGCAATCTCACGATTGTATTCTCCTCTAATGTCCACAATATTGGACAGCTCAAGAGACTCACCTTCCAATCCTAAATTTAAAAGTATATTTACAATTTCTGATTATTAAAAAATAAAAACCAAGTTCTATAGAGCTCTCCCCATAGCATAACAATGTTCCAATTCCGCTCGATCAATTTTCCTTCCATGTTAATGTCTACCCTTATAGAGAGAAGTACACCTCTACCTCGATATAACGCGACCCGATATAACACAAATTCGGATATAATGCGGTAAAGCAGTGCTCGGGGGGGGTGGGGGGGGG